>NW_028069995.1:0-7854 GCF_054177405.1 Leptonychotes weddellii
GGGGGAGGAAGGTGAGTCTCCCCGGATCTGCCACTTGTTGGGTCCCTGCTGGAAGAGCAGTGGCCCGACTGAGCCGCAGATCACGGTTTATGGCAACCCCTAGCTGAGAGCCCGCGCCTCAGCTCCGTCTCTGCAGCCGGCTTCCCCGCTCCAATCCCCAGGAGCTCTGCCGCACTCAGGCACCCCTGGTCTTTCTGTGACCCCGAGGGTCCTGAGACCCCACTGTCCCAGAAAGGGTTCCACCCCCCGGCTTGGCCACTGGAGCGACATCCCTCAGCGGAGCAGACTTCTAAAAGTTCCGATTTTGTGCTCCGCAGCTCTATCACTTGCCAGAAGCGCTGACGGAGGCCCCCTCCCCCGCCGTCTATCCTCCCAAATATCGCCTTGGATTCACTTTTCTGCACGTCCTACTTTCCAGAAAGTGGTCACTTTTCTGTTCAGAGAGTTGCTGCTATTCTTTTCTTCGATTTCCTGATGAGTTCATTGGTGTTCTGAATGGTTTGATCCCTATCTAGCTGAATTCCTGGGACCAGATGAAATCTAGGTCTCCTCCTCCACCATCTTGCTCTTCCCACTTTACACATATTTTACCATTTAACTCTCATAACAATCAGCATTCATCTTCCCATCTTATGGACATGGAAAGCAAAATGAGAGAAGTTAAGCGACTTGCCTAAGATCGCACTGTAAGTTAATGGACGATTCCAACCTAGACTGTCTCCACAGCCTATACCCATAGCCAATACCCAAGACTTCCACCCATTCAGAGGCAGCTGCAAAGATGATGCAGGAGGAGGGATAAAGGAATTCAAGGCAGAGGCAGTTGGCGTACAAATAAGTGGAAGTACGGAGGAGCCAGGTGGGTGGGGCAACGAGGGAGTTCCAAGGAGCTGGACTTAAGAAGGGGGAGTGGTATATTGGGACCTGGCTGTGAGGGGCCTTATACAGCGTGATGAGGAGTCTGAGCATCACCTGTGGCCTGCAGAGTGGGAGATGGCTCTGACAGCATAATGGAAGATAAAGAGAAATTCGGCAGGACTGAATTAGGGCAGACCTACAGATGAGCATCTGATCTAAGGCAGTGGGAAGGGTGGCAGAGAGAAGAGAGATTTGCATCCAAACAACTGTTCAGAGGGAGAAGCAACAGGATTCCATGAACAACCAAACATGAGGAGTCAATGAAAAGGAGAAAAAGAGGATGATTCTGGGGCTTATTGTGGGAGATTTGTTTGGATACTGATGGCAATGAGGAACAGGTTTCAAAGGGAAGTGACGGGTCCACTATGGGGTACGCTGAATGTGAGAGGCTAGAGTACCCATGGGGAATATCTAGAGGCAGCTGAATGTATAGGGCTCAGGTGAAAGGGTCACTGGTAGAACATTATCTGGTAAACTTTTGTTAAAAATTTCTCTTCTGGTCAACATGTATATGCTGACATCTGGGCTGAAATGCTGGAAGTGAATGAGATCACCTGGGAAGGGTACAGAATGAATGAAGAAAGAATGGACTTTTTTCCCCACATTTTTAATTTTTAGGTTGTATTCAGGTTCTTTTGATTCAAATGACCATTTATTATTCTTCCAGATATGAATTCTGGCCTGGATAATATGTTTTTATTTATTCCCTAGGATTACTTTTTATTCTTTATTTATATTTTGTTTCTGTACTCTTCAGTGGGTTTTTTCTTATATCAAATATTAGCTCCATAAACACACACACATACACACACTGTATTAGTAACAATTCTCCAGAGAAACAGAACCAGTATGTCACACACACTCACATATATATATAAATATAAATAAATATATATATATAAATCCATGTGTCTATATATATAAATATTTATTATAAGAATTGGCTTATAAAGGCTAAGAAGTTCCACTATCAGCTGTCTACAATGTGGAGACCCAGGAACACTGTTGGTATAATTCAATATGAATCTGAAGGTCTCAGAATCCAGGGGCTGATGGTGTAAGTCCTAGTTCCTAGTCCAAAAGCCAAAGAACCCAAGAGTACCAATGTTCAAGGGTAGAAGATGGACGTCTCAGCTCAAGCAGAGAGAGTGAATCCACCCTTCCTCTCCCTCTATTCTATTCAGGCCCACCCACACTGGGGAGGGCAATCTTCTCAACTCAGTCTACTAATTCAAAAGCATCCTCACAGACACACCCAAAAATCATGTTTTACCACGTATTTGACCATCCCTTTAGCCCAATCCAGTTGACACATAAAATTAACCATCATGAGTCTATCCTTTTCAACCCGGCATCCATATGCATCTCTTCAAGCCATACTTAATCTCCAGATAAAGACAATAACAAGGTCATAATTCCACCTAACATGATACATCTCTCCCATATATAACCAAAAATGTACTAATACATTAGTAGAAGAGCATGGAAAGTCCTTGAGTGATGTTTATTCTTCTACTGATATTCTGTAACTTAAATACTATGCTGTAGAATCAACAATACATAAATACTGATATCAAGTCAATGCATCTTACCTTACATGATAAAGGAATAAGAGAGGAAAATAAAACAAAGACATTTACTTAACATATGGATATATACACACAAACATATCCATTAAAAATAAGGAGGAAATACTCATGACAATTACAGTCCTCATTTCTATAATTGGTCAAGTGCTTGTAGTTGATATTCATAACTGCTTTCTAATACTACCCATTCTGTATTTCCTTTGCCGTCAGCAGGTACCTCAGCTGGTTATGATTTTTTACTTGGCAGACTGACCCAAACCTTCATTCCTGAAGGGTCTGGGCCATTAGTAGTTATGCCAGAATTGGGTTGTTGTGGTTTTCCATTGATCTTATTCACAGGTCCCCTAAGGGACCTCTTGCATTCCACACATACTCTTCCTTATATCCCTTGTAGATTAGCAGTCCAATTTCCCCTTGATAAACAGAATCAATCATCCCAGCTAGTACTATAACTCTTTTCCTTGCCTACTGAATCAGAGGCATGAGGAGTTCAAAATGGCCAGGTCTTAAGGTTCTGTTCAATGGAATCCCTGTCGCGTCCCCTGGTGGAAGCATTCCTGTCTTTGGAACTAAAACCACTAAAGCTACAGGAACAGTAAGCAAAAATTTCACTAGTGGGTTAACACAGGTACTAGTGAGTGGTGCCACTCCCATTTCCACCCTTAACTCCTAGGACCATGAATCCTACCTATGAAAGACACAGAACCACATAATGTGTTCTGATTCAGAGCATATACAGCCTTCTGGAGAACTTTTCCTCTGCCCTGCAAGGTACTGCCCCCTAGCTGGCTCTATAACTGAATCTTCAAAAAGGCATTCTACCAATCTATCGAGCCAGGTGCTTTAGAATGGTGGGGAACATGGTAAGACCAGTGAATTCCATGAATGTGTCCCATTGCTACATTTGTTTTGCTTTGAGATGAGTTCCTTTATCAGAAGCAATGCTGTATGTAAATCTGAACACAGAGTGTCTATTCCAGTAAGAACAAAGCCCCGCCACTTCCTGATGAAGGTGGTCCAATGGAATCAACTTGCCATGAGGTAGCTGGCTGATCATTCCAATGGATGGTACCATATAAGGGGCTTGGCTGGCAGACTGGGTACTCAGTGGTGACCACAGCAAAGTCAGCATCGGTGAATGGAATTCTTTGTTGCTGAGCCCATGCAGAGCCTCCATCCCTGCCATTGTGGCCACTTTCTTCATGTGCCTATTGGGCGATGACAGGGTTGGCTGGGAAAAGAAGCTGACTGATATCTACAGAATGGGTCATCCTAGCCATTTGATTATTAAAACTCTCCTCTGATGAAGTTGATTTGGTGAGGATTTACATGGGACCATACACACACAGAAATTTCCTTTAATTTTCTTTCTAAATTGTATATGACATCTGGGGGGCATGCCCAATCTGAAAAGGCACCAGGTCTCACCTCACAGAGAATTTCATCCCAAAAGTCCACTTCATCATCATCAAATTGTATTTATTAAGTGTCAAAACAGAGACAGCATTTTTGTAAATTCAGTTATAGTAGCCAGATCCCTTTTTGGCAAACTACCCAGTAGTGAGCTGCTAGAGTTTTCTTTGTCTTAGGCAGGGATATTATCTAAGCCTATACTGAGCCCCTCTGGCTTAGTAAACACAACAGGAAATGCATTATTTAGATTGGTCTTCATTAATAATTAATAAAATTACAGGTATATCAGATTTCCAGGCTACCCAGCTCACATCAGTGAAACCAGTACACAACTGCCTTCTCCCAAAAGATCACAATTAAATGAATGCTGCTGAATGTATGTTTTTAATTAATTTGTGTGACCTTCTCATGCTGAAGCTGGAAAACAATGAGGCAAATTTTCAAGTAGAGAAACATGCCACGGTTTGTGAGCTTTTTGTTCTTACGGTGTTAAAATTGCATCAGACTCATTTTTTCGCTTCCTGTAGACATGTAAAGAAATAATTATTACTAAATTATTCTAAAGTCCCAGAAAAGAAAATAGACAGTAGTGGAGTATCCTCATAGCAATATGGGATTTGGCTTTCAAATCCAATTTTTCTTTTGCTTCCTTTGCCTGTCTCCCACTCTGACTCTTATCTTTTCACCAACATCACTGTCTCCCTCTCACTCTCAGGTGGATACGCTCCCTCATCATCCAGTCATTGACAACAAATAGTTAATGATCAATTATTAAAAAGTTACTGGACAATAAATAATAGTAATTATTATTAATCATGTTTATAAAGCTCCCTTAAAACTTTTTAAGTGCTTCCAAAAATATTAATTTCCTGGTACATGTTCATCTCCATAGAGATACAAAGATGATTGACATCCTGCACTCAGAATGCTAAAGTCTGTATGGACTCTGAGAAACAAACTGAGGGTTCTAGAGGGGAGGGGGATGGGGGGATGGGTTAGCCTGGTGATGGGTATTAAAGAGGGCACGTTCTGCATGGAGCACTGGGTGTTATACGCAAAGAATGAATCATGGAACACTACATCAAAAACTAATGATGTAATTTATGGTGATTAACATAACATAATAATAAAAAAAATTAAAAAAAGAATGCTAAAGTCTAGTAGTAAAAATAAAATATGTAGCACAAATGACCAAACTATGAATCAGAAAATCGGAAGTACATGTTCTTCTCCACTCAGAGCTGCTCGAAGACAGGACCCTATCTTATTCCTCTTGATTCCCAATATCTAGCTCCATGGTTGGCAAAGAGATTGTTGGCTGAATGAAGAGCCCGAAGGAAAGTGTCATTCTTTCTACCCTGTGTATTATTAACTGAGCTGCAAGCCCCAGGTAAGGCAATGAAGATAACCGACCAGGTCTCCGCCCTCATGGTGCTGAGATTTTAATGGGAGGAACATCCACTAGCATGGAGGCAAACAAAAAACAACACTGTAACAGATTTGATAAGTGCCAGGAAGGGAATAACAGAAAAAATGGGTTAAAGGGTGATGGGAGGTGAGTAGAAAGAGAGGGTGAATAGATCAGGAAATCAGAAGACCCTCCAACTTGAGAAAGATCTGCAAAATGAGAAGGAGCCAGCCATGGGAAGAAGCAGGTAAGGGACATACTAGGCAAAGAGAACAGCAATGGTAAAAGCCATCAGGCGTAGAAGCATAGAGAAAGAATTGTAGGAGGACAAGAGTGAAGCAGAGAGACCAGGAGGAACCCCAGTAAGACATGAAGGGGCTCTGGTCTAAGAAGGCGGCAGTGGAGATGGAAAGATACAGGTAAGTTTGACATGGATCTTGAGACACGGATTTCTCTGCTTTTGACTGCCATGCAATAGAATCTCAGTTGCTTTCTGTCTTCTAGGTACTGTTCACATTTTTCTTATTTTCCAGTGCACTTGTGGATTTAGTCAGTCTTTGGGGAAAAGATAGAAATACCAAGTCTTTTTCTAATATTTCAAAGAATGCTGCCTAGGAGGGGAATAGGTCTTTACCCCTATATACACAAAACACTCCCAAGTAAGCAAAGTTTGAGTTTAAAGTTTTATTTTCCCAATCTTATCCTCTTTTTTGATGAGTATCTGAGCTTGGGTTTCCTAGAAAATAGAGTGGGAAACAAAGACCAAGTTCTCAGGGACTCTGATCCAGGGAGGAGGTATGAGGGGAAGTGAAATGAAGTGAAAACCTGGGAGAAGCGACAGAAAGATGCATGAGGGTGGTGGCTACTGCAGGAGAAATTGGCTGCTCCGTTCACAGGACCTCCTGAGGGGGTCACAGGAAATGCATTTCAGGAGCATCTGAGGGGAGGAGGGGATGAGGGAGGAAGCATTCATTCAACATCTGGTTTCTTATTTCACCCTGTAAGACCCTGAACTCCTTCCACTTCTGAGTTCCTGCAATGTCTCCCCACCCCCTGGACCCCACTCCGCCCCCCCACCCCTCCCCCCAACACACACACAGTGTAGCATCAGCAGGGCAGCCCTGGCACAGGAAGCTAGAGGCCTGAGGCAAAGCGTGGTCAGGGTGCATCTGCACAGAGCTGCTTCCACAGCAGCAACGGGCATAAGATCAGCTGATGCCGAAAGAATCTGATGAGGTATCTAAAAGTCACTTGGTCTTTTGAATTTTCAGAGTCCTCCCTGAAAATCATGAAGTAATTAAAGTTCCAAGTCAGAGTGAGATGGACAAGCAGATTAATATTCTATGCAATGCCAGTTTTAAAATAGACACTTCAAATCCCCCTTCTTGTCAGCATCCTACACTACCCATTCATGCATGTGTGTGTGTTTGTCTAAGTCATTTCTTTCCATTTCCAAGATGGCCCTGATGATTTTTGTGTGGGGGTATAAGGTAGAGAGCAATCTAGAAGTTTCCCAAGGGATGCCTTTTTGAGAGGTATTTTTTAAATGAAAAATTGTGTTGATATCCTTTTTAATTCCTCCAAATGTGAGCAAAACAAAATTATCTTAAGGTAAAGTTAGGTCCCAAAATATTATTCCTATAGCAACTGATGACCATTTTAGTACAAAGCTGGTGATGTTTTCAGGCCACAGCTCTCCGGCAGCAGAATAACTTAGGGTAGCCAATGTGACGGGCTAAGTGCTACAATGACAGGGCAGATGTAGCTTAGAGCTTTCATGTCCCAATTAATGCTGCCAATGATCTTTCTACAGATATGGCTAATTCCATGACCACAATAACTGAGGGTATGTTGAAGGTTGAAGGTATCTAGAAGGATGCTACAGTATTATGGGAATCATTTTAACTCAAGCTGACACACCAAAACACCTCTTTATGAAATGGAAAAACGTAAACAGGCCCCCATGCCTATGCTGACCATGTAAGAAATGGCTCCTTTTGTATTTTACTATAGAAATTTGCTCACAGTAGATGTTTTATTTCCCATTGCCTTCTGAGGAAAGTGAATTCTGGTATTTAGAAGAACTTCTATTTGTTAAACAGAAGAAAACTTTTGTCCCTTCATATAATGGCCCTTGATGTTACTGCAGGCAGCTTAAACTAGTGAGTTTGAAGTCAGAGCTGTTGTGTAACTAAACTGTGCTGCCTAAGAAAGGTGAAGAGGGATTAAAAATCCCAGGAAGAGATCTAGAAAATGTGAGGCAGGGGCAAGAAGACGGCACAGATGGGAAAGCAGAGAGGGAAGAAACCTGGTAGCTGTGAACATGGGAAGACCAGGCAGGGCTCACTCACTGAGCTTGGTGTGCAGTGAGCAAGAGAGCCAGTACCACACAGGGCAAACACCTGCCTGGGCACCTCTGTGTGGCCTCGGGAATACTTCAGTGTCCCCTCATGCTCTCACTGAAGTGAAGTTTTATTTGGGAGACAGTAAAATAGAAAAAGGGAAGGGAAGGGAAGGGGAAGGGGA
>NW_028069996.1:0-383 GCF_054177405.1 Leptonychotes weddellii
CAATGAAATAAGCTCACACACAAGGTCCTGGGACCCAGGGCTTTTTGTCTCACTCCCTCCTTATCTGAGACGCTGTGAGGAGCTGTAGCTGCTCCCACTGCCGTGAGCTGTAGCCCAGTGATAGTCCGCCTCGGCCTCAGCCTGCAGCCCCGAGATACGCAGAAGCCCTGCATTGGCCGAGGCGTCTTTGGAGCCCGAGAAGCTGCTGGGGACCCCGGAGCCCTGGTGCTTATCGGAGTCTGAGGAGTAGTACAGCAGACCCCGGGGAGGGCTCCCTGGCTGCTGCTGGATCCAGTAGATGTTAGAGCCGCCAACACTGATGTCCCTGCTCAGGGTGCAGGTGAGTCTGTCTGTCGTTCCCAGAGATGCAGAGAGGGAGGGCG
>NW_028069997.1:0-383 GCF_054177405.1 Leptonychotes weddellii
CATATGAACATTTTTTTCACTTAGCAGTATATATCGAAGATCATCACATAGAAGTTCATAGAGTGCTTGTTTATTTTTTAAATGGCTATTGAATATGAGTCCTATTATATATTAAGTGGGTATACCATTATTTAACTAATTCCCTATTGATGGACATGTAGGTTGTTTCTTGTCTTTTACTATTAGAAACAACGCTGCGGTGAATATCCATGTCTGTTTTTACTTAGCACAGATATAGTCTCTTTAGGTACTAAAGAATATGTTTATGGATTTGAAATCCCTATACTTCCCTCTTTGGTCATATAAATAGAACATTGATGGTGGAACATTTCCCAAAGCTTTGTGTGGTTTTTGGCCTAAGTCAGTGAGATTTGCCAAAGGTC
>NW_028069998.1:0-383 GCF_054177405.1 Leptonychotes weddellii
GCCTGGGTGGCTCAGTTGGTTAAGCGACTGCCTTCGGCTCAGGTCATGATCCTGGAGTCCCGGGATCGAGTCCCGCATCGGGCTCCCTGCTCGGCAGGGAGTCTGCTTCTCCCTCTGACCCTCCCCCCTCTCATGTGCTCTCTCTCTCTCATTCTCTCTGTCTCAAATAAATAAATAAAATCTTAAAAAAAAAAAAAAAGGATTATTCACCATGACCAGGTGGGATTTATTCCTGGGATGCAAGGGTGGTTCAACAATTGCAAATCAATCAATGTGATAGAGCACATTAATAAAAGAAGAAACAAGAACCATATGATTCTCTCAATTGAAGCAGAAAAAGCATTTGACAAAATACAACATCCTTTCTTGATTAAAACTCTTCA
>NW_028069999.1:0-383 GCF_054177405.1 Leptonychotes weddellii
CGCCTGGGTGGCTCAGTTGGTTAAGCGACTGCCTTCGGCTCAGGTCATGATCCTGGAGTCCCGGGATCGAGTCCCGCATCGGGCTCCCTGCTTGGCAGGGAGTCTGCTTCTCCCTCTGACCCTCCTCCCTCTCATGCTCTGTGTCTCTCATTCTCTCTGTCTCAAATAAATAAATAAAATCTTTAAAAAAAAAAAAAAAGAAAATGACAAACATATAAATAATAGTGAGAAAGAAGGCTAAAGAAACACTACAGATACTCATTGATCACAAAAAAAAAAAAAAAGCAAGAGAAGAAAGGAACAAAGAAGAACTACAAAAACCCAGAAAACAAATTTTAAAAATGTCAATAAGCACATACCGATCAATAATTACTCAAAATATA
>NW_028070000.1:0-383 GCF_054177405.1 Leptonychotes weddellii
CTGGGTGGCTCAGTTGGTTAAGCGACTGCCTTCGGCTCAGGTCATGATCCCGGAGTCCCTGGATCGAGTCCCGCATCGGGCTCCCTGCTCGGCGGGGAGTCTGCTTCTCCCTCTGACCCTCCCCCCTCTCATGTGCTCTCTCTCTCTCATTCTCTCTGTCTCAAATAAATAAATAAAATCTTTAAAAAAAAAAAAAAGAGGAAGAGATTATAAAAAGGTGTGACGACCAGGAGGCAGGGAACATTGGGGATCATGTTAGAGGCCGTCCACCAGAGAGGGCACTGGAAGACAGATGCTCAAGGCAGGCCAGAATAGAGCTTATTTAATTTTCTATCTTCATTGCCTGGTTCACAGTGACTAATGAAGAAAGTAAATCTTTATTG
>NW_028070001.1:0-383 GCF_054177405.1 Leptonychotes weddellii
AGTGATACCATAAGATGAAACAATATTAGAATAATTGGGATCCTAGAAGAAGAAAGAGAGAGAGGGGCAGAAAGTACATTGGAGCAAATTATAGCAGAGAACTTCCCTAATTTGGGGAAGGAAACAGGCATCTAAATCCAGGAGGCACAGAGAACCCCTCTCAAAGTCAATAAAAATAGGTCAACACCCCGACATCTAATAGTAAAACTTATGAGTCTCAGAGACAAAGAGAAAATCCTGAAAGCAGCTCAGGAGAAGAAATATGTAACCTACAATGGTAGAAACATTAGATTGGCAACAGACCTATCCACAGAGACCTGGCTGGCCAGAAAGGACTGGCATGATATATTCAGAGCACTAAAGGAGAAAAATATGCAGCCAGA
>NW_028070002.1:0-383 GCF_054177405.1 Leptonychotes weddellii
CCCCATGCCCGCTGGGAGGGAAGAGGCCTCCTGAGCACCTCCGCTTCTCCTGAACAATGAGCAGCGTCCCGGAGCGAGGCGTGCAGGGGGACGCAGTCCTGTGGGACTCTGACCTGGGACTCGGCCTGTGGGTGAGACCCCACCTCTGCAATGGGCGTGCTGATGCCCACCCACTCGGAGAGGCTACGGCTCTGGGGGGGTGGGTGCGGGGGAGCCCCAGGGGCGGGGGCTGCTCTCTCCTCTCATCACCCAGTCAAAGCCCCAGGCCCACTCCCAGGCCTCAGTTGCCTTGGTAAAGTAAGTCACCGAAGGCACCAGTGGGCCCGCTGCTTTGTCATTGTCCCCCAGCTGCCCAGCCACCTCGCGGCTCGGCGGGGCTGGGC
>NW_028070003.1:0-383 GCF_054177405.1 Leptonychotes weddellii
TGGCTCAGTTGGTTAAGCGACTGCCTTCAGCTCCGGTCATGATCCCAGGGTCCTGGGATCGAGCCCCGCATCGGGCTCCCTGCTCGGTGGGAAGCCTGCTTCTCTCTTTCCTACTCCCCCTGCTTGTGTTCCCTCTCTCGCTGTGCCTCTACCTCTCTCTGTCAAATAAATAAATAAAATCTTTAAAAAAAAAAAAAAAGAAATAAACTCACATAACCACAACTTCGTGAACCAATTTTGTCAATTTCATATCTGAATGCTTAAATCAAATTTTGCCACTATTATTAAGAAAAAAAAAGAGGTACCTGCCATTAAGAAACCACTGTCTGCAAAAAATAAAATAACATACTCATTGGGAGATTATTTTGCTTTCTTTTTATTGT
>NW_028070004.1:0-383 GCF_054177405.1 Leptonychotes weddellii
ATATTCAGATGAAATAATATATCTAATTGGAAACCTAGCAGTAAAAGATTTACATATGATCAGGATTGTGCTATAAAGTCCACTGCAAGTAGCCTTAGTGTGTAAGTATGTGTATGAATCTTTAGTTGGGGAGCTGGTAAAGGTCAATTAAATTATCTCAACAAGGCAGTTAGTATGCTTTGGTTGCAAGGAAGAGACCAAGTCAAATAGATTTTTAAAAAAGTGGTGTGGGGGCATTTATTGGCTTGTGGGACTTAAGAGTCAAAGGACAAGGATGATTTTGAACACAGCTAGATCTAAGGGCTGAAACCATGTCACCAGGACCCAGTCTCTTCCCAGTCCTGGTTCTGCTTCCCTCTGTGTTGTTTCCACCTCCAGGAATC
>NW_028070005.1:0-383 GCF_054177405.1 Leptonychotes weddellii
CCAGCTCCCAGCTCCGTCCTGGGGCGGGCTTTCTGGCAGCGCAGCCTGAAGGAATGACCTGGTCATGATAACATGGTTCTTCCAAGGAACCTCACGAGACTTCATGTCTTGTCCTCACATGCCAGACAATGTGAGCTGGAATCCTCATGTCAAGAGGAGAGAGTTGCTCTTGACAGGCGAAACTGGAATGGAGCATCTAGCATCTGGGCAACATGAAGCCTTTGGCCCAAGGCAGTGGGTCCCAGACTCCATGTTCCCGCAGGTTCTGCTCAGCACTCACATCGCTGAGGTCCCACGTCTCCAGTCTTCCCTCCTCTGAAGGCAGGGGCTTGGTTTGGGGTCTTGCTAAGGCTGACACCAAACGGCTGGTTAGTAGTGCCCCT
>NW_028070006.1:0-7852 GCF_054177405.1 Leptonychotes weddellii
GGGGGCCGGGTGGGGGGTATTGAGGCGGGCACGTTCTGCATGGAGCACTGGGTGTTGTGCACGAACAATGAATCATGGAACACTTCATCTGGAACTAATGATGTAATGTATGGGGATTAACATAAGAATAAAAAAAAAAAAAAAGATTTCTGTACATTGATTTTGTACCCTGCAGCTTTACTGAATTCATTTATCAGTTCTAGAATTTTTTTGGTGGAATCTTTAGGGTTTTCTACATATAGTATCATGTCATCTGCAATAGTGAGAGTTTTACTTCTTCCTTACCATTTGGGATGCCTTTATTTCTTTATTTTGTCTAATTGCTGTGTCTAGGACTTCTAGTACTATGTTGAATAAAAGTGGTGAAAGCATACATCCTTGTCTTGTTCCTGACCTTAGGGAAAATGGTATCATGTTTTTAATTTCAAATTTCACTTTTTCTTTGCTGGTATATAGGAAAGTGATTGACTTTTGTATATTAATCTCGCATCCTGTGACCTTGCTGTAATCGCTTTTTGGTTTAAGTTTTTGTTGTTGTCATTGATGCATTTGGATTTTCTACATAGATGACCATGTTGTCTGCAAACAAAGATTGGTTTATTTCTTCCTTCCAAATCTGTATACCCGTCATTTCCTTTCCTTGTCTTCTTGCATTAGGTAGTACTTCCAGTACAATATCAAATGCATTCTTTTTTTTTTTACTAACAGTTTATTGAGATATAATTGACATAAAATTCACTCATTGTAAGTGAACAGTTCAATTGTTTTTAGTAAATCTGTACAGTTAGGCAACCACCACCACAACCCAGTTTTAGATCATTTCTATCTCCCTACATTTCCCTTGGCATATCTTTGGAAGTTTCATTTCTTATTGAGGTATAACTGACTACAGTGAAATGGCTACACTCAATTATGCATACCAAGACACAGAGCATTTCAGTCATCCCAGAAAGTTTCCTGTACCCTTTCCTAATCAACTCTCCTTAACCACTGCCCAAAAGCAAACTGATTTGATTTCCATCACTGTAGGTTCTAGAATTTCATATAAATGAAGGATAATATTTTTGGAACTTATCCAGATTGTTTCACGTACCTGTAGCTTGTTACTTTTTTATTGCTGAGTATTTTTCCAATTTTTTTTAAAAGATTTTATTTATTTATTTGACAGAGAGAGAGTTAGTGAGAGCAAGAACACAAGCGGGGCAGTGAGAGAGGGAGAAACAGGCTTCCCGCCAAGCAGGGAACTTCCTATGAAACTGCTAAACTGTTTTCTGAAATGGTTGTACCAATTTTCACACTTACCAGAGTCCTGCTTATTCCAAATCCTTTCTGTATTTCTTATTTTAAATCTTTTAAATTTTAGGCATTCTACTGAGTGTGTGATATCATTGGGATATCATTGTGGTTTTAAATTATCTTTAGAAATGATATCACATTTGGGACGTCTGGGTGGCACAGTCAGTTAAGCATCTGACTCTTGGTTTCAGCTCAGGTCATGATCTCAGGGTCTTGAGATCAAGCCCTACTTTGGGCTCTGAGCTCAGCATAGAGTCTGCTTAAGACTCTCTCTCCCTCTCCCCTCCACCACACCCCCATGAGCTCTCTCTCTCTCAAATAAATAAATATTTAAAAAAATGACTTTCAATAACTTGATTACCAGTGAGGTTGACTAATTTTTATGTTTGTTGGCCATTAGATTTACCCAATTCTCTTCATAAATGCAGATTTCCATGAAAGCCTAGCACACATGAAATAATAAGAAAAGTCAGAAAACACTGGTCTCTTTTAAGATTGATGTCTAATTTGCAGATTATCTTTAGACTTCAAACACATGGCCCAGTCCTGGCTTTTAATGTTGAATTATCTATGTAAATAATGCTCTCTTTCAAATTCATTTCACATTTAATAAGGAAGGGACACAAGTTTAACTATCTTTTTAAAGTTGTTTTTTTTTTTGTTTTTTTTTTAATGAGCCCAAATGGATGAAGTGTTTATGGGACTAGTTATATAACTAGTACATGGGATATAATGTTTGAACATTTTATTGAATGATGGAATAAATGAATAAATGAAGGATTCAGAATCTAGGATTCTTTCTGTTACAACTTCTCTTGTTTTCACTTGTAGTTGGTTGTCTTTCTGTTCTTTTCTCGACAGGGTTTCAGTAAGAGGTGGTAACATGGCCTTAGGACATAGCACACCTGAGGTTGAGAGAAGTTGGAGGAAGTCAGAGTCTACACTGCCTATTTATCTTCATTGACCCCCTTGTCTGCCTGTTAATACGTATATTTTGCCATTAATGTGTATGGATGTGTGTGTGTGTTGTTGTGGTGGTGGTGGTAAGCTGTCCTAAAGCCTTTTTGGAAAGAGTCATGGAATAGAACACAATGCACAAGAAAGAAAAAGTCTGGTCCTGGCCCCTACAGCACAAGTCTGATTGAGGATAGAGAGAGAGCCACTCACAGGAACGCTAAGAGCTCTGGTACGTGGTCCAGAGAGTATTCACCGGAGGAGTCATGAAAACCAGCTAGGACTTCTGCGGAATGAAGTGTGGAAGTAGGGCACTAGAAGAATCTAGGACTTAAGTAAAAAGTATTGCAGAAGACTAAGAAAATATAGATGGGAAATAAATAAATAAACAAACAAACAAGAGTAGGTAAGATTCAAAAAGATGAAACAGTAAAGGCCAAGCACTGGTGAGGGTATGGTATGAGCAAATGTCTGGAGTAGGAGCTAAGTGTGCATTGCCCATGAGGCAATGAAGCCGGGATGGAGTAGAAGGTGCAAATTGTGGAGGAAGGCAAGCACCAGGCTAGAGCAAAGATGTGGGACCATATTCTGAAGTAAGACAGTTAAATGCCAGGCTATGGAGCTGGAGCTTTTTATGTAAATAGTTAGGGACCTCTGGGGATTCTCCAGAAGGGAGCAAGAAGATGAAAACTTCTGTACTGGGATTAGTTTGGTGATTTTTCAGACTGGGAAACAGGAGAGACTGAAGTCAAGGAGATTCTGTGATAACCTCTCAGAAATGCTTTCTATGAAATAGAGAGAATTTCATCACCTTCCAAAGACTAAAATCAAGATGTTCAAATATTCTTCTTCACATTAAATACTTGCACCTCATTAGCACAGATTTCTCCAAAGTTTTGCCTTCCTTTAAGATAATATGTTATACAAAATTCAAACTTCATAGGACACTCAAGTCATTGTTGTTTTCTAATTGAGCACATACTTTGTGGATGTCCTGTGAAGCACAGCTAAGAGCAGGTGTAGAGCTGTTGTAACTTAGCATTTCTGTAGGGGTTTTTACACTTTTACAAAGTGCTTGTATTCCATCATCTCAGGTGACTCCAGAACATAATTTTATAGATGAGAAAACTGATTTTTGCGAGGTAAATAATGTTGCCCATGTCACAGAGTTAGAAAGCGGTGAAGCCAGGACATTGTTTTAAGAGAACGGCTAAATTTATCAGAATTGAACAGAGCACAGTTCTGGAATTCTAATTTAATAGGAAGCACGGTTTGATTTTAAAATATCAAATGCAGAAAATCTCTGACAAATGCAACTTTTATAAGAAGTGAGTTTCCCTGGAACACTCTTTGAAGTCTGATCTTTTTTCCTCTGGCTGTTATGTTGTTGGTGGTGTTTTTTTCTGATAATGGCTAAAATAGTGCCACCACCAGCAGCAGCACGATCACCTTCTTTCCTGAGCATATTGCACGTCCCACCACTTGTAATTATATTAATGGTTATTATTTTTTTCTGGCTCATCACAAATCCCACCATTAATATAATAAATAATATGAACACTTCTTGAGGGTTCACTGTGTGTGAGGCACTATGGTGAAAACATTTCCTGTCTCTCCTCATTTATTTCCTTCACAGATCCTGTAAGGAAGGCATTACCATGATTATCATCTCCATTTTACAAACTGAGAAAACTGAGTCATCATCAGAGAGGTGAAGAACCTTTGCAAGTTCACACAGCTAAAAAATGGGGGAGCCAGCAGTCAAGTCTAGCTTTGTCCTACTGGAGAGTCTTAACCATAGAGGAATGAGATGAAGACATTTCTTTGGCGTCATATCCCAGGAAGCTCCTGGACTCTCTGTCAAGAGCCAGGGAGTGTCCTGTTGTTCTTGAATACCTTCCTCGCTGGCGAGTGACAAGCCCTGAGCAGCTCAACCAGCAACCAGTCCCCGGGAGAGAGCTGGTGTTTCACTCAGCCTGTTCTGTCTGTTTTCTGTCCCCTTCTCTTTGCCAATATAAATTAGTGCCATTGAAAGATCATTGGATTGTGAAAGACATACCAATAAAGGTGCTATAGGAAAATACCCTTAATAATACTACTATGCGCATAACATCTGAAAATCTTCACAGTGTAACCTGTAGGTACCTGAGTCACACGTTGGTCCCAAGAGATTTCATGTGTCAGGGGAAGAAGGTGAAACAGAGATGGGATTCTCAAAGTCTCCCCAAGGTCATAAATCGAGGCTGACCACAAAGTTGTCATTGTCAGCCTTACGTTTGTAATAAGTGAAGACACACCAAGGCATGGGCTAGTCCCTGGGGAGAGTCTGGAAGAAACCTCTACCAAATTCTGCCAAGCCGGAGACAGAAAGGCAGTGGGAAAAGTGGTTAACTACATGGATCCTAGAATTGGAATTATTGGCTGACGCTTAAATAATTAAACGACTCTATGCCTCAAATTCCTCATTTGCAAGACGGGCCTAATACAATCCTGCTGTGCAGGATTATGGTGAAGATGGTGAGATTGTGCTGGAAAGATGCTGAGCAAAGTGGCCCATGCCTTCCCAGTGTAAATACACATGTAAAACTCCGGTGGATACTAACCTCCTTTAGCATAAGCTGTCGGTTTCTAAAAAGAGAGGCATCCTGTTATGGGGAAAACATATTACTGAACACCTATGCTGTGGTTTGGGTTTGGGTTAGATTGAATTATACACTGTTGTTTCCAGTTTATAAATGAAAATGTGAAAATTCAAGTAATTTGCTCAAGGTCAGAGGGGAAAACCATAATTTTAACTGAGGTCTGTCTGACTTTCAAGGGTTTCCACCATATGGTATTATGTCTCAGGCACACATTTTTCAGGCATGATATAAAAACAGCTAAGATGTTTCTGTGAGTTAACACCTTAGCACCATTGAGTTCTGCTGCCACCCTGCTTGCTGATGTCGGGACCCTAAGTCCACAAAAGTGGAAAATTCAAATGTCTACAGGTGCCAGACAGGTGTCTCTCACTGGATGTCAGAAAACTAGCAGGGAATGCTGGATATTGAATAGCAGAGAATCCTGAGCCCAGGTGACAGGGAGACGACAGGGAGTTGGTGAGGACTGGGATGAAGTGGCAAGTGCATGCCCGAGCTGGATTTGCAACTACCACTCCACTCCAGCCCATTTCAGCCACATGTGGAAGTGGTCAGATGTTGCAATTTTTCCAGAGAAGATAAACAGTTAGACTTGTATGTGCAATTACATTAAATATTTTTAATTAAATTTTTTATTTTGAAATAATTGTAGATTCACATGCAGTTATAAGAAAAAAATACGGAGAGCTCCCTTGTATCCTTTACCCAGTTCCCCCCAATGGTAACATCTTGCAATATTGTAACAGAGATTGACATTGATAAAATCAAGGTACAGAATATTTCCATCCTTATAAGCATCCCTCATGTTGCCTCTTCATAGCCACATATACTTCCCTCCTAACCACACCACTTCCTTAACCCTTGACAACCACTAATCTGTTCTCCATTTCTATGATTTTGACCTTTCTAGAATGTTATATAAATAGAATCATACAGTATTTGGAGATTCGCTTTTTGCATTCAGCATGATTATCTGGAGATTTATCCAGAAGGTTGCGTGTTTTGATAGCTTATTCCGTTTTATTGCTGAGAGGTAGTCAGTGTACCATGGTTTATCAGTTCATCCATTGAAGGACATCCGGGTTGTTTCTAGTTTGAAACATTTATGAATAAAACTACTTTAAACATTCTTGTACAGGTTTTTGTGTGAACATAAATTTTCATTTCTCTGGGATAAATGCCCAAGAATCCAATTGCTGGGTCATATGGTAATTGCATGTTTAGTTTTTTAATGAACTGCCAAACTGTTTTCCAGAATGGCTTTAGCATTTTACATTCTCACTAGCAATGTATGAGTGACCCACTTTTTCCACATCCTCACCAACACATAGTGTTGTCATAATTTTTTTACTTTAATCGTTCTGATAGCTTTGTAGTGATATCTTCTTGTGGTTTTAAATTGCATTTCCCTATTGGCTGATGATGTTGAACATCTGTGCATGTGTTTATTTGTCAACTCTATATCCTCTTTAGTGAGAAATCTGTTCATGTCTTTTGCCCACTTTCAAGTTTGATTTTTTTCCCCTGAGTTTTGAGAGTTCTCTATTCTAGATACTAGTTCTTGGTCAGATGTGTGATTTGCAAGTATTTTCTCCCACCCTGTAACTTGTCATTTCATCTTCTTACCAGGGTCTATGGCAAAGCATTAAAAAAATTTAGTCAATTTATCAAGTTTTCCTTTTATGGATCATGCTTTTGTTATCAAATCTAAGAACTCTTTGCCAAGTTTTAGATCCTAAAGCTTTTCTATGATCTTTAATAGTTTTATATTTTACGTTTAAGTCTGTGATCCAGTTTGAGCTAAATTTTACCCAGTTACTCCAGTACCATTTTTCAAAAAGGTTATCGTTCCTCCATTGAATTGCTTTTGCACCTTTATCAGAATATACTGAGCAGGGCGCCTGGGTGGCTCAGTCATTAAGCGTCTGCCTTCGGCTCAGGTCATGATCCCAGGGTCCTGGGATCGAGCCCCGCATCAGGCTCTCTGTTCAAAAGGGAGCCTGCTTCTCCCTCTCCCACTCTGCCAGCTTGTGTTCCCTCTCTCACTGTCAAATAAATAAATAAAATCTTAAAAAAAAAAAAAGAATATATTGAGCATATTTCTGTGGGTTGATTTCTGGATTCTCTATTATGTTCCACTAATCTATGTGTTTATCCTTTTGCAAACTTGTTTATAGAGGTATTCTTTGATACCTCTCAATAGCATTGAGTAATTTTCAGTATACAAGTCCTGTATATGCTTTATTATATTTATACCTAGATCTTTTCCCTTTCTTTCTTTCTTTCTTTCTTTCTTTCTTTCTTTCTTTCTTCCTTCCTTCCTTCCTTCCTTCCTTCCTTCCTTCTTTCTTTCTTTCTTTCTTTCTTTCTTTCTTTCTTTCTTTCTTTCTTTCTTCTTTCTTTTTTTAAAAGATTTTATTTATTTAACAGAGAGAGAGACAGCAAGAGCAGGAACACAAGCAGGGGGAGTGGGAGAGGGAGAAGCAGACTTCCCACCGAGCAGGGAGCCCGATGCGGGGCTCGATCCCAGGACCCTGGGACCACGACCCGAGCCAAAGGCAGCCGCCTAACCAACTAAGCCACCAAGGCGCCCCTCTTCTTTCTTTCTTTCTCTTTCTTTTGAACAGTTGTAAATGATACTGTATTTTTAATTTTGGTGTCCCCATGTCCATTCCTTGTATATAGAAATATAATTGAATTTTGTATGTTTATTTTGAATCCTGAGACTTTGCTGAATTCACTTAAGAATTCTAGCAGTTTGTTTTTTGTTTTGGTAGACTTTTTGGGATTTTCTATGACAATCATGTCATCTGCTAAAAGAGATAGTTTTAGTTCTTCTTTTCTGATCTATATACCTTTTATTTCATTTTCTTGCTCTATTGCACTGGCTAGAATGTCCAGTATTATGATGAATGGTGTGGTGAAAAGGAAGCATCTTGCCTTGTTCCTGATCTTTTTTTTTT
>NW_028070007.1:0-383 GCF_054177405.1 Leptonychotes weddellii
CGCCTGGGTGGCTCAGTTGGTTAAGCGACTGCCTTCGGCTCAGGTCATGATCCTGGAGTCCCAGGATCGAGTCCCGCATCGGGCTCCCTGCTCGGCAGGGAGTCTGCTTCTCCCTCTGACCCTCCTCCCTCTCCTGCTCTCTGTCTCTCATTCTCTCTCTCTCAAATAAATAAATAAAATCTTTAAAAAAAAAAAAAAATCCAGTCTGTCATTGAAAGTTCAGAGGCCAGGGAAGAGAGAATATGTGCTGCTTTGTAGATAATTGTTCTAAGAGTGGCAATTGATTGTTTATGGGTCAGAGCACTCAGGTATTTTTACTTTGGGTGGCTGTACGTCCAGTAAACCATGGAAAGACTCCATTTTAATTCCAGGAGCTGAAAACA
>NW_028070008.1:0-383 GCF_054177405.1 Leptonychotes weddellii
CGAAATCCAGGTCTCCTACTCCTCCGCCATCTTGCTCCACCCCTCAATGTTGCTCAAATTTCTATTCTTATTGATTTTTATCTACTTCTTCTATTGATTACTGAGAGGAATATATCAAAACTGTCACTATGAATTTAAATTGGTATATGTTCCCTGTCAGTTCTGTCAGTTTTGGCTTCCTGTTTCTTGAAACTCTGTTATTAGACACATGTATTTAGGACTGTTATGTCTTCTCTTTGAATTGACCCTTTGTCATTATAAAATGTCCTTTTTAATCTCTGGTCCTTGTTTTGAGGACCATTTTGTTATCTGTAAAGCCACACATGATTAATTTTTGCATGTGTAATATTTTCCATCCAGGACTTTGAATTTTTATGTGTCTT
>NW_028070009.1:0-383 GCF_054177405.1 Leptonychotes weddellii
TTAAGAGAGTGAACTATTTATTATTAAAGATTAGGAAATATGTTAGTATAATCCATGGGCAATAGTAAGTCAAAGAAAAACTAAACCATCTCAAGACCTAAAAAAGTATTAGATAAAATTTAGAATTTGTTCATCTTAGAACTAACAACAAAAGCTGGTAAAGTGGGCGTTAATAACACCCATTTAAAAAAATACAATAAAATCTGCCTAAAACTATCAGTCAACATTTTTCTTTGTAGTACATACCTAAAAACATTTCCATTATTATCAGAAACAAAGAAATTTTCCACTATGCCTCCTGACAGTCACATTATTTGACAATTCTAGTCAATATGACATCTAGTAAAAACATAGGTATTACTTCTAAAAAGGAAAATAATTAT
>NW_028070010.1:0-383 GCF_054177405.1 Leptonychotes weddellii
AAAATAATTCAACACATTCAAAGCCCATATACTTTGTGATCATTTTATTTATTTATTTTTTAAAGATTTTATTTATTTATTTGAGAGAGAGAGAATGAGAGACAGAGAGCATGAGAGGGAGGAGGATCAGAGGGAGAAGCAGACTCCCTGCCGAGCAGGGAGCCCGATGCGGGACTCGATCCCAGGACTCCAGGATCATGACCTGAGCCGAAGGCAGTCGCTTAACCAACTGAGCCACCCAGGCGCCCACTTTGTGATCATTTTAAAAATGTATTCAAAAATATTTCTGTGTGCAAAACATTTTCATAATGATTTTGTTTAAATGAAAGTATTTAGAACAGTACTTTATAAAATTACATTGCAGAACACAATTATTTTTCTCT
>NW_028070011.1:0-383 GCF_054177405.1 Leptonychotes weddellii
TCTATTTATACCTAGAACCATGAATACATGCAGTAGGAGTGAGGAGACCAGGGGTCAGGGAAGGATTTCTGAGACTGATGTCCATGCTGAGCCCCGGGCTCCTGGTTCTAAACTGTTGAATCCCGAGGGCCTGGAGAGTTTTCATTAATAAACAGTTGTTAAACGAGTACATAGATGAAACTGTTTTGTCAAGATGTGGATTATTGATATAATGAGCATACCTTTGGCCACAGACTTGCATCTCAATCTACTCTCCCTGACTTTCATCTTCAACTTGACCTGTGCTCAGCCCAGCCTGGTTCTTGCCTCTCTTCCCTCCTCCTTACACGTTCCTCTTTCCACTATGCCTTGGCATGTTCACTAAGCTCCCCGTCGCCTGCTCC
>NW_028070012.1:0-383 GCF_054177405.1 Leptonychotes weddellii
GAAGCAGGCTCCCCACTGAGCAGGGAGCCCGATGCGGGACTCGATCCCAGGACCCTGGGTTCATGACCTGACCCGAAGGCAGACGCTTAACCATCTGAGCCACCAGGCGCCCCAACTGACTTGAATTTAAATAAAATTTAAAAATCGGGGGACTCTTTTTATATCCATTTCTTTCCTGAGAGTCTTTTGTACAAGTATTTAAAAAAATTTTAAGGGTGCTTGGGTGGTTGAGTTGGTTAAGCATCTACCTTTGTCTCAGGTCATGATCCAAAGGTCCTGAGATGGAGTCCCGCATTAGGCTCCCTGCTCAGCGGGTAATCTGCTTCGCCCTCTGCCCCTCCCCTTGCTCATGCTCTTTCTCTCTGGCTCTCTCTCTCAAATAA
>NW_028070013.1:0-383 GCF_054177405.1 Leptonychotes weddellii
CAGGGGCGCCTGGGTGGCTCAGTTGGTTAAGCGACTGCCTTCGGCTCAGGTCATGATCCTGGAGTCCCTGGATCGAGTCCCACATCGGGCTCCCTGCTCAGCAGGGAGTCTGCTCCTCCCTCTGACCCTCTTCCCTCTTGTGCTGTCTCTCATTCTCTCTCTCAAATAAATAAATAAAATCTTTAAAAAAAAAAAAAAGTTAAAAAAAAAAAGGCAAATTCAAACACAGAGACTTTACTTCTAGAAATGCAGCCTGAGAAAAGAATTGGGGTTGTATCAAAAGGGCAGTATTGTTTGCATAGCAAAACAACAAGGAAACAAACTAAATGTTTCTAAATGGGGATTTGCATAATAATCTGTATAGCATGGTAATTATTCAAAAT
>NW_028070014.1:0-383 GCF_054177405.1 Leptonychotes weddellii
GTCTCCAACGTGATCTTTCTAAAAAGTAAGTCAAATTCACATGCCCCGCTGAAAGCCGGCAGTAGCTTCCTTTTGCTCTTAGCATAAAATCAAACTCCTTACGACAGCCTCCAAAGGCCCCAGCTCTCCCGTGAAGGCTCCTGCCTTACTCTAGGAAACACTTTTCTATTCCCAGATGCTACCCGGGGACTCCCTGTGCTCCCGTCAACTCTCTGTGTGACGGATTTACCCTTAGTCCTAGAGTCCCGACGGCCGCTCAGAGAGGCCCCCCACCCACCCTACTTACGCGGACTAAACAACACCACTTTCTCTATCTCTTCACTGGATTTATTCTTTCACAGCCACTCACCACAGCCTAGAAGTATGTTGTTTATGTATGTGGG
>NW_028070015.1:0-383 GCF_054177405.1 Leptonychotes weddellii
GGGCGCCTGGGTGGCTCAGTTGGTTAAGCGACTGCCTTCGGCTCAGGTCATGATCCTGGAGTCCCGGGATCGAGTCCCACATCGGGCTCCCTGCTCAGCGGGGGGTCTGCTTCTCCCTCTGACCCTCTTCCCTCTCGTGCTCTCTGTCTCTCATTCTCTCTCTCAAATAAATAAATAAAATCTTAAAAAAAAAAAAAAAGATTTTTTTAAGTAATCTCTACACCCATCGTGGGGCTCAAACTCACAACCCCAAGATCCAGTTGCATGCTCCACCGAATGAGCCAGCCAGGTGCCCCATTTCTCATTTATTTTTATTTTAACTTAATATAAGCTTTAAGTTATAGGTAATAAGTACGAGTAATATATCTTATGCTTTGATGGAT
>NW_028070016.1:0-383 GCF_054177405.1 Leptonychotes weddellii
GCTGGTATCCAGAAGCTGCTGCCCTCCAGCGGGCCAAATTATACTTTGTTACTTCTCCTGGCCCTTGACCTATCATAAAGCTAATTGTTAGTAAACAAACTTTCGGGCTTTGAAAATAGATCTTTACGATCTTAAATTATTGATGAAGTTTGACTTACATATAAGAAATTAACACTTGTGAAATCCAAAGACATTTTATGTACCTCAGTTACAGCTAATGGCTTATAATCAAAGCACCTGTCTCTTAAATAAACAATGGAACAATTATCCCTGACCGTGAAATGGGAAATAAACTCATTCCCAAATGCAATTCTTATCCGTTCTAGGACATGTGTATTTAGCAGGTGTTATTTCTTCTCCAACAGTTGCCTGACCTTCATTAC
>NW_028070017.1:0-7851 GCF_054177405.1 Leptonychotes weddellii
GTTAAGGGAAAAAAAAGAAGAAGGTAGCGGGAGGGGAAGAATGAAGCGGGGGAAATCGGAGGGGTAGATGAACCATGAGAGATGATGGACTCTGAAAAACAAACTGAGGGTTCTAGAGGGGAGGGGGGTGGGAAGATGGGTTAGCCTGGTGGTGGGTATTGAGGAGGGCACATTCTGCATGGAGCACTGGGTGTTATGCACAAACAATGAATCATGGAACACTTCATCTAAAACTAATGATGTAATGTGTGGGGATTAACATAAGAATAAAAATAAATAAATAAATAGAAAACAAACAATAAAGAAATAAAGAAATAAATAATTGTTACCCGCTCTTCCTTGAAAAGATGAAACTGCAAATCGGCAGGGGATACTATTTTTTAATTCAGGGAACATCTGTTACCCAGCTGGCTTCAGCCCTTTTATGAGGCCCTGAATCACAGAATGGCAGGAGCTCCTGAGATGTCCTTAATGTCAGGGCTCCCTACAACTTTAATCTTGAGAGATGCCGTCGCCCCATCCCACACCCGGTGACTTGCCTGGCTGAGCTAGTTTCCCCACACCACCCCTCTAAAGACAGGGATTCAGAAAGCTGTTATGTTCTACTTTTTCCACTACTGGCAGTAAAGTTCCCAAGTCAATACGGATGATGGAGGCCAAAGTCACATCCCTGAGACAAGAAAGTGCTCCGTCTACACCTAGAAAAGGGAGGGTCCTGTGATTTACCTGCGGCGCTTTTGCTCAAGGGCAAGAGGTGTCCAAGACAAAAAAAAGCTCCAAATTAACAACAAAAATTGAAAAGGAAATTAGATGTCAAGGTCCACCATGAAAAGTGGTATTTCTAAAAGGCCCAGAGAAGCGATTGCTTCTACTCTGTTGCTGCAGCTAAAGACACAGTACCTTGCCCTCCCGGTCCCTCAGACTCACCAGGCATGTCCACCTTTGCAAATGAATCATGCCGTCCATCTCCCTAGCTCTCTGTGCCAGCAGAATCTTCTCTTTCCTTCATGGCATGGGGCAAATCCTGTCTTTTTTGCAAGGCTTTCTTTCCTTTCTGGGCTACCTGCATCACTTTCTCTGAAGCAGTATTAAACTACGGTATTCATTTTCACTCTTAATCCCACATACTCTGTCTTAGATGCTGCAAGGGAAAGTCTGGTCTCCCCAGCCAGATCACAAACTTGATGACACGAACTCTCCTTGGATGTCTTCATATCCTCTGCAGTGGTAGCACCATGGCCAGCCCCCAAACCCTCCTAGTGACCACCCCTGAACGCAGGACATTATGCAGAGATATATGGCAAGATACAAGCCACAGAAAAACAAAAGGTTCAAAGAATTTCCTTTTATTATTTGAAAGAAATACGTAATTACATGCAAAATACTTTGCCTATTAAATTCATGCTGCTAATTTCTGTGTAGCAAGAAACTCCGTTTGAGGGAAGATTAGTTTCTCGAATCTTTCACAAAGTCCAAGAAAGAGTCTCTTAACAGAGAACTCCCTTTTCCTTATTCACCAAAATCCCATAATCTCAACCAGAAGCTGTTGAAATTATACATGTCATTCTAAGTAAGCTGTAGATTTGTCTGTTTTCTTTCTTTCCTTTCCTTTCCCTTTCCCTTTCCTTTCCTTTCCTTCCTTCCTTCCTTCCTTCATACAACAGTGCCACATATTGTCCTAGATTCTGAGAATACTGTGCTGAATAGGACAAAAACCCTGCTCTCATGGAGCTGACATTCTGATAGGAGAAACAGACAGTAAATGTATGAATGAGCAATAATTATCAGGATGTGATCTATACTATACAGAAAAAATAAATAAATTAGGAAAAGGAGCTAGAGAATAATGGGAGAATGCAGAGACCGAGTGATCAAGGAGGACTGAAGAGATGGCATTTGAATGGAAACTTGAAAAAAAAATGAGAGAGCAAGCAATGCTCAAGAACACCCAGACAGAGAGAAGAGCAAGTGCAAAGTCCCTGGAGCAAAACTAGTTTGGAGTATTCAAGGGATAATAAGGAGACCAGTGAGTCTGGAGCAATGATTCTGGAGAAGAATGAGCAAGGAGCAGAGTAGATCCCTCACCAGGAACTGAATCATCTGGCACCTTGATCTTCGTCTTCCCAGTTCAGAACTGTGAGAAACAAATGTCTGTTGTTTAAGCCATCTGATCTGTGATACTTGGTGATAGAAGTCTGAGCTGACTAATACAGGTAGTAACGAAATAAGTGCAAAATACCAACGGGGCCTGAAAGATGCTGTGACTGTAGAGAAGTGGAGAAGGAAAATTCCCAAAGAAGGTGACATTTAGCAGACCCTCTTATTAGTCATTTCTATCTCCAAAATAAATTTTTTAAATGATTTTATTTATTTATTTGAGAGAGAGGAGAGAGAGAGAGAACACAAGCAGGGATGGGGCAGAGGGAGAAGGAGAAGCAGACTCCCCACTCAGTAGGGAGTCCCAACACAGGGCTCGATCTCAGGACCCCAGGATCATGACCTGAGCCAAAGGCAGACGCTCAACCAACTGAGCAACCCGGTGCCCCTCCAAAATAAATTTCTATCATTTTCATGTAAGTGCTGGCTGAGATTGCTTAGCATGAGTTCATTGTTCTTCCCAATGGTGATATTCTTATCTATATGTTTTAGATATTTTATACACTCTGCATGAACTCCCAGAATCCACACATCTGGCTTCATTAGATATTTTTGCATCTCTTTTCATTCCTTAAATAAATTGCATTTATTTGAACTTCAACTAATTCAGTGATCATTGAATCTACCTCTTTTATAAGGTAATAGTGCATGAGTCTGGTCTTTGGAGGAAAACTCTCCAAGCACATCTATCATTATAAAATATATTTTGTTCTGCGTTCATTTTGTTGATTCATCTGCCTAAACCCCATAAGCCCTGTAAATCCTCAGAAGACAAAAGAGGTCAAAGTCCTTCCATGAATATTTACGTTCAGCTCCTCCGATTCCGGTCCTCTGGTGTCTGTGGTAGGAGCCCCTTGTTTTCTCTGAAGGTGCATGCAGGTAAATTCAATCTTCCAGCATATGCTACCAAAATATTTTCTCTCCCTGAAACTCAATAGCCTTCTTAGCAAGTAAGACTGAACAAAAAGGGGGGTGCCTGGGTGGCTCAGTCTTTAAGCATCTGCCTTCGACTCAGGTCCTGATCCCAGGGTCCTGGGATCCGGCCCTGCATTGGGCTCCCTGCTCTGCGGGAAGCCTGCTTCTCCCTCTCCCACTCCCCCTGCTTGTGTCCCCTCTCTTTCTGTCTCTCTCTCTAATAAATAAATAAAATCTTTACACAAAAAAAAAGACTGAACAAAAAGGAATACATTAATCTTCTCCAAAATAAACAAGCAGGAGAGGAAGCACTCAAATGGGCTAGGTTCTGGAGTCTTCTGGAGCTCAAGTTTATATTGCAGAGTTTTACAGATTTTGTTGGTGGAGGTGCATTTGTGGTTTAGAGTTTCACTTTGTGATCCTGTTCCACAGTAAGAAAAGTCACACCCCTTGCAAAACTGAGACACTTACTAGAATCCTGTGGTGTTTGCCTGCTTCGATTTTCACACAGCAGAGCCAACACAAAATGAAGAATAGTGTTGCAAAGGGAAACGTGGAACACTTGCAAAAATTCACAGCTGGAGATGGCACCACCTCTGCTGTGCAGTCTTCCAATGTCAGCAGCCCCCTTCTTCTCAAACAAAGGCGATGTTAAGTTAGCTTCTGTCTGAAAACTTGCATCTAGAGGTGAAGTCTCAAGTGGGGATTGCAACTATACACTGCAGTTAAGAAAACCACAGTGGAAAATGCCAAGAGATTTTTATATTTGTTTTAATGATTTCAACTCACCTCAAAGGGGCTTTGAATCATCAGGTGGTTCTAAATGCCAAGTAGGCCTGCTGGGCAATTGGGTTGAAGAGATAAAAGGCTGTGCTAAGGCAATAAATTTGTTTGTTTTTTATTCAATTCTTTGTGAGGCATCTCGGCCAATATTCCTAACAGGCACACCAGGAAAAAGTAGTAAAAAAATCACAGAGGTGCAAAAATCACAACAAAAATCAATTAGAGAAATAAGCTTTGGGAAATGTAAATTGGAGCAGATGAAAAATTAGATCAAAATTCCCAGAAGCACTACAGAACGCGACAGATCGCAGCCAAAGAGAGAAGCCACTGCATAACCAGTAAATTCATCTGATAATTAAAGGAAACATATTCTTAAAATAGCATATTTCTTTTTATTAAAAACAAAACAAGGGGAGCCTGGGTGGCTCAGTCGTTAGGCGTCTGCCTTTGGCTCAGATCATGATCCCAGGGTCTTGGGATCGAGGCCCGCGTCAGGCTCCATGCTCAGCTGGGAGCCTGCTTCTCCCTCTCCCACTCCCCCTGCTTGTGTTCCCTCTCTCGCTGTGTCTCTCTCTGTCAAATAAATAAATAAAATCTTTAAAAACAAAAACAAAAACAACAAAAAAAGGGGGTGGGGAGGCACCTGGGTGGCTAGTTGGTTAAGCATCTGCGTTTGCTCAGGTCATGATCGCAGGGTCCTAGGATTGAGCCTGCAGTGGGGCTCCCTGCTCAGCGGGGAGCCTTCTTCTCCCCCTCCCTCCGACCCTCCCCCCACTTGTGCTCTCTGGCTCTCTCTGTCAAATAAATAAATAAAAAACAAAACAACAACAACAACAAAAAAACCACCTCTCTAGCATGAGTCTGTCCAAATAGTAAAACTAGGACACTGGCCAAAGAGAATATCACAAATGAATATTCCGAGTTTCCTAATAACACTCATTTGTTCTGTTGTGTTACGAAGTCTCCAGGGAGAGAAATATATGTTTATGAATGACAAATCTGTATTGTTTGGCAAAGGAAAACTGCCTTTTCTTTCACTTCCTTTGATTGGCTATTTCAACCTAAGAATGTAAGATTGGGATCCTTTTCCAAGTGGCAACCTGCTCAGAGGGGAAACTCTGACTCAGTCAATATCTGTCTTACTTAATTCCTACTAATACAGACCCTAATGTCTCCCTGGTAAACATGCTCATTAACAAAACTTTGACAAACCTTGTACATTCCCTATACTATTTTAATTAAATAACAGTAACGTTTGAAAACATTCTCTTTGCTAAAAAATTAGATTATAGAAATGCTTAAATTTCTCTTTGACTTTTAGCACCAAATCTGGCTCCTCCCACTTCCTTTTAGTTTGCCTGCTTTCTCCAATCCCTTGTCTCTAGAATATACACATTAGAGCACATACATTTTGTGGTGTTTGTGTTTCATAAATTGAATCATATTATACACACATTTCTGAATATCTGTTCTTGTTCACTGACCAATGAGATATGGAACTTTCTATGGTAGTACAAATAGACCTGCCTCAATCTTTTTGATCAGCTGCATAGTATTCCTTGAGAATTTTAGTATGTGTTTTGCCATTCTCCATTGATAGATACTTAGGTTGTTTTTATTATATGCTTTTATAAAAACTCTTCAGTGAGCATCTTTTCACAATATACCCTTGGGTACTCCTCAACATGTTTTTCCAGAGTACAAACAGACAAGAGAAATATCTTAAGCTTTTTAAGTACTGTGCTAAAATAGTAGGGAATAAAGAATGGAGTAAAATGCACCTGTCATACACCAGTCAGAATGGCTAAAATTAACAAGTCAGGAAAGGACAAATGTTGGCAAGAATGCAGAGAAGGAGGAACCCTCATACACTGTTGGTGAGAATGTAAGCTGGTAGAGTCACTCTGGAAAACAGTATGGAGGTTCCTCAAGAAGTTAAAAATAGAGCTACCCTACGATCCAGCAATTGTACTACTAGGTATTTACCCCAAAGATACAAATGCAGTGATTCAAAGAGGCAACTTCACCTCAATGTTTATAGCAGCAATGTCCACAATAGCCAAACTGTGGAAAGAGCCCAGACGTCCATCAACAGATGAATGGATAAAGAAGATGTGGTTCATATATACAATGGAATATTACTCAGCCATCAGAAAGGATGAATACTTACCATTTACATCGACGTGGATGGAACTGGAGGGTATTATGCTGAGTGAAATAAGCCAATCAGAGAAAGACAATTATCATATGGTTTCACTCATGTGGAACATAAGAAACAGAGCAGAGGATCATAGAGGAAGGGAGGGAAAACTGAATGGGAAGTCATCAGAGAGGGAGTTCCCTCCCTCTCTGTGTTCCCATGAGAGACTCTTAACTCTAGGAAACAAACTGAGGGTTGCTGGAGGGGCAGTGGGTGGAGGGATGGGGTAACCAGGTGATGGGCATTAGGAGGGCACATGATGTGATGAGCACTGGGTGTTGTATGCAACTGATGAATTATTGAACTCTACATCTGAAACTAAGGATGTACTATATGTTGGCTAATTTAATTTAAATTTAAATAAATAAATAAATAGAATGCACCTGTCGGACTAAAAGAAATAAAGTTAAAACTTTCCCAAAGAAAACGAGAAAGCTACAGCAGGTTGGTTTGGAACTGATTCTTAAAAGTCAGAGACCCCTAGGTTCAAATGCTAGTCCCTGTTCCAACCTGAAACAATCTAAGTGTCCTTCTATGGCAATGGCAAAACACGTACTACCTAAGGAACACTATATAGTTCATTTTTTTTAAATGAGGCAGGTCTAGATATATTAACATAAAAGAGTGTAAATTTGTGTAACTTTTAAAAATTTACTTCCTTGTCAAGCTTTAGTCTCCCCATCAAAATGTGGAAATAACAATTTTAAAGTGAATCTACAGCACAAATTAAATGACTGAATACTTGTTAAGCACTTAGTATACCACATGACGCAGAGTAAGTGCTCAATAGATACTGGTTCCCACTATAATTTTTGATCTGTCCCAAGATGGTGGAGAAATTTCAACAACCCAAGGCCATTTATTAATTTGTCAGTCATTTACGAAGCATATATTATTAGTCATGTTTTATGCTACCTGAGTTGAGGAAAACATAGATGAATGAAATAATATTTGCCCTCAAGAATCTGGGGAGGGGGGTGGAGGTGCGCCTGGGTGGCTCAGTCAGTTAAGGGGACCAGATGCTATCCGAGTACAGTCAATCTCTTTCTTTCACCACAAACCCAGAGATACTTTGAGTTTGAGTTTTTAAAACTTCCCTTGTAGGATTCAGTCTCATTTAATAAAACACAGGCTTTTCTACTTGGTTTCCAAGACTGCATATTTTAGAATCTAGATACCAAAAGACAGTCCATCATGTGACTGCTTCCATCCCTCTTATTTGTATAGGTCTTATTTGTTTCCTTCCATCACCAACAGGTAAGATATAAATTAATATCCAGGCAGTTAAAGACTGGCAGAAGTCTAAGAGGCTGGCAATGAGCTCATTGTCAACAGGAAATTCACATTAATGAGCTCAGATTGGCAGTGGTTTGATGTAACATCCAGGGATTGAATAGCTTGCAAACATCTCCAGCAGATCTGAAACACACAGCTTACTGAGAATCACATCATTATTGAAAAATTGTACAATATAACTCAATGTTCATGACAGGTTATAGCATCAGTAAATTAAAACAAAATAGAGGATTGCCTCTCTTTAACGTCTACTAACTGCCTAATATATGCTGGAAATTCTAATAGGAGTTGTTGGGCAGAGAAGAAAAAGTAGATACAGATCTCAGTCTATAGACTTAGACTCTAGCATATGGCTAAGACATGTCCAATTGTCAGGTGCAACCAGTCCAGGACAAAAGTCAACCCACATGGGATCCAGCCATGATGAAGAGTGTCAGGTGAGAACAATGTCATAGTAAGGGTTTCATCAACTGTTGAGGAAACAGCTACTTTTCAACTCT
>NW_028070018.1:0-383 GCF_054177405.1 Leptonychotes weddellii
GGGTGGCTCAGTTGGTTAAGCGACTGCCTTCGGCTCAGGTCATGATCCTGGAGTCCCTGGATCGAGTCCCGCATCGGGCTCCCTGCTCGGCAGGGAGTCTGCTTTGCCCTCTGACCCTATCCCCTCTCATGTGTTCTCATCTCATTCTCTCTCTCTCAAATAAATAAATAAATAAATAATCTTTAAAAAAAAAAAAAAATGAAAACTTTATGGCCTAGGCTGTGTAAAGGCTGGCCAAAGCTAGGATGAGGAAATATCTATACCTTAATCAGAAGAAAGAGAAAGGCAAAGATTTAAAAACAACCAGGAAGCTTCATCACTCTCCAGGCTGAGTCAAATGAGTAGGTGAGACACAGGTTGCTCAGTACACTTTCACTGACACT
>NW_028070019.1:0-383 GCF_054177405.1 Leptonychotes weddellii
CAGGGGTGGGGGGCAGGGGGCAATGGGAAGTCGTTTTCAATGGGTATTGAGTTTCATTCTTGCAAGAGGACTTGAGCTCTGTTGCATAACCATATGAATATACTTAAAACTATTGAACTGTACACTTAAAAATGGTGGAGATGGTAAATTTTACATTTTCCATCACAATTTTTAAAAAACAAAGAAATAGAAATCCTAACGTCTTCATCCTATATACCCTAGTGGGTCACCTTGTAAACCCCGCTATGGAAATGATTTTGGATCCTCAAGTTGGTGCTGATGTAGGAAGTATTGGAATGACCTTGGGGTTGGGGGTGGGGGGCCGCACACCTCTGGTTAGGGACTGGAAAGGAAAGGGTAGCCTCAAGAAGCCTGGGCTGCTC
>NW_028070020.1:0-383 GCF_054177405.1 Leptonychotes weddellii
AAAAAAAAAAAAAAGAAATGAAAGTCCAAGATCTGACCAAGATGTGGAGGCAGAGAATTTCATTTATCTTCAATTGCATGGAGCTGGTTGGGTAGTTTGGGATGACAATTAGTAGTCTGCATTTTAAAGATTTTATTTATTTATTTGAGAGAGAAAGAGAGAGTGTTGTGGGGAGGGGCAGAGGGAGAGGAAAAGGAAAGAATCCTAAGCAGACTCTGCACACAGCTTGGAGCCTGATGGGAGGGCTTGATCTCATGATGCTGAGATGCTCAATAGACTGAGCCACCCAGGCACCCCTACAGTCTGCATTTTAAAATCAACGCACAGGTTAAAAAAATGTTGGAGTAAAAGAAGCACCTTGGATAATCAGTGTGTAAAAGAAA
>NW_028070021.1:0-383 GCF_054177405.1 Leptonychotes weddellii
AGGAGGCTGCCCAGGGCCAGCGGAGAGAGAGGCCTTACCGCCAATGGCGTAGACCTCCCCGTTGAGCGCGGCGCTGGCGTGGTTGGTGCGAGCCTTCAGCATGGGTACCACCGGCTTCCAGGTGGCCTCCTTCAGAGGGAAGCACCAGGCCTGGGTGGTTGACCAGGTGTCTGTCTTGGTGCCCCGGGAGCCACCTGTAAGAGAGGTTCTGTCCCTCAGCCTGGGATGTGCAGGCTAGTGGGGGCTGGGTACTGGGGGTCCTGTCTCCTTCTCCCCATGCTGGGCCCGGGGGTGGGACCGGAGGTGGCCTGGGTCCCTCCCTGCCCCGTAAACAGGGAGGACAAGATCCGTGGTTTCAGATCTTCATCAGTGGTCACTGTTTC
>NW_028070022.1:0-383 GCF_054177405.1 Leptonychotes weddellii
TAGAACCCTCAGTTTGTTTTTCAGAGTCCATCGTTAATGAGACAATTCTTAAGGAAGAAATAAGAGATGGTTTCAGATGACTCACTGAATGTCAAGGTGGGTTCCAAAAGATCCTTGCATCCAAAATTGGGAGTCCAAGCACTGAGATTGTAGATAAAAATATTCCACAAAGGAGAAAAGCAGCCATGTCTCTTGAAATGTTCTAAATTATATTTAGAAGGATTATTTAGTAATGGTGTGATAGAATTATCAGTGGTTCAAAGATCCAACATATTGACATAGTGTACTCATGACAGAGTTACTTCATTCATTCCACAAAAGAATCTTGAGCCAGACACTCTACTAGGTACTGGGAATAGAGTTGTGAACACAGCAGATGAAAC
>NW_028070023.1:0-383 GCF_054177405.1 Leptonychotes weddellii
GCCTGGGTGGCTCAGTCGTTAAGCGTCTGCCTTCGGCTCAGGTCGTGATCCCAGGGTCCTGGGATCGAGTCCCACATCGGGATCCCTGCTCGGCGGGAAGCCTGCTTCTCCCTCTCCCACTCCCCCTGCTTGTGTTCCTGCTCTCGCTATCTCTCTCTCTGTCAAATAAATAAATAAAATCTTTAAAAAAAAAAAAAAAGAAAAAGATCCTGACTTCAGTGATTTTGGGTATATACCCGGAAGTGGAGATTATCGTGTGATAATTCTATTTTTATTTTTTTAAGGAACTTCCATATTGTTTTCCACAGTGGTTGCTCCATTTTATATTCCCCCCCAGCAATGCACAGATGTTCCACTTTCTCCACATTGTTGCAAATACCTGT
>NW_028070024.1:0-383 GCF_054177405.1 Leptonychotes weddellii
GGAGATATCTAGCATAACCTGTGACCTTGGATATGTCACAGGACCTCTTCAAGCCTTCATTTTTCCATTTCCATGGTTTCCAGCAGCCAACCCAGTGCTAACTCAGAGTCAAAAGTTCTTACTGAGTGAAACTGAGTCTGTAAAATTAAGTATTGAAGATAAATAAGTTCCATAGCTCCTTCCAACTTTAACGTTCTCTAATTATTAATTTGTTCAGTGTCCTCAAATATTATTCGATAGTTATGGCCTGACCATGATGAGGTCACAATTGCTAAAGATGAATTTCACATCCCAGTCTTTAACTCTGTATTCTGTTATCTCTTCCATATAAAAATGCAAAAATAAATTGCTCAAGTGTTATTCAGTGAGATGTCTAAAGAAAA
>NW_028070025.1:0-383 GCF_054177405.1 Leptonychotes weddellii
CGCCTGGGTGGCTCAGTTGGTTAAGCGACTGCCTTCGGCTCAGGTCATGATCCCAGGGTCCTGGGATCGAGTCCCACATCGGGCTCCCGGCTCAGCGGGGAGCCTGCTTCTCCCTCTGACCCTCTCCTCTCTCATGCTGTTTCTCTCTCGCTCGCTCTCTAATAAATAAATAAATAAAATCTTTAAAAAAAAAAAAAAACAGGATCCAGAGTCTAAACAATATAATATTCAAAGGGTCCAAGATACAATTTAAAATTACCTCAATGGAAAGAAAGAAAATACAACTCATTCTCAAGGGAAAAGATAATCAACAGATACCAAACCTACAATAACCCATATGTTGGAATTATCAAAGACATTAAAGTAGCTACTATAACAATATT
>NW_028070026.1:0-383 GCF_054177405.1 Leptonychotes weddellii
GCGCCTGGGTGGCTCAGTTGGTTAAGCGACTGCCTTCGGCTCAGGTCATGATCCTGGAGTCCCAGGATCGAGTCCCGCATCGGGCTCCCTGCTCAGCAGGGAGTCTGCTTCTCCCTCTGACCCTCCTCCCTCTCATGCTCTCTGTCTCTCATTCTCTCTCTCTCAAATAAATAAATAAAATCTAAAAAAAAAAAAAAAATTTTTTAAAATAGACATTTCTACAAAACAAAAACCAGACAGGCTTTCCAATGAACAGAACCTCACTGAAGGATCTTCTGAAGGGTATACCTCAGGAAGAATAAAATGAGTCCAAAGTGAACATCTGCATGGAGAAAAGGAATAGTGAGCAAATAATATTATAAGCATGTGGTAAATTTAAAGAA
>NW_028070027.1:0-383 GCF_054177405.1 Leptonychotes weddellii
ATTATAAATATTTATTACTTAATATGGGCAATAAATAATAAATTATAAATAAATAATAAATTATAAATAAATACTAAAGTAATTAATTAATTACTTTAGTATTTATTTATTAAGTAATTATTATAAATATTTATTGCTTAATAATATGGTTCTTAACCACGGCTGCCCATTAGAATAAAAAATAAAAAAATAAATAAATATTAAGTAATAAATAAGTAATAAATTAATTACTTAATTACCAAGTAATTAAGTTTAATATTAGTTTATTCAGATTTATATTACAGAAAAAGTGGGATTTAAAAAATTATATTAAATTGATATTTTTATAACTTGAATAGTAGACTAGATCACTCATTTGGTCAAATTTATTCTATTCTTTGACA
>NW_028070028.1:0-14735 GCF_054177405.1 Leptonychotes weddellii
ACGATGGACTCTGAAAAACAAACTGAGGGTTCTAGAGGGGAGGGGGGTGGGAGGATGGGTTAGCCTGGTGATGGGTATTAAAGAGGGCACGTTCTGCATGGAGCACTGGGTGTTATGCACAAACAATGAATCATGGAACACTACATCAAAAACTAATGATGTAATGTATGGTGATTAACATAACAATAAAAAATTTTTTAAAAAACTGACTCCCCTGCTTCAGGAAGGGCCAGCTCTGTGGTATCATTCATGCTCCAGAGAACCTCATGGCATCGTCTGAGGTTGGACCTCAGCAAAACCCATGTTCGTGCTGAAAGTCCTTCCCCTTCCTTATTCCGTGTCCCCCATTTCCTCACAGTGTCTCCCTCCAGGAGCACTCTATCCAAAAATCATGTGCACCGGGCTCCATGTCCGGGGTTCTGCTTCTGGGAAACACAACAGAAGATGCTCATCTTTATCTCTTAGAAAATATATCTCAAATTTCAGCTAGCAGGAAATAGAAAAAAAAAAAAAGTGAATCTCTCCCATTATTTATTTTCAGCTTCTCTGCCTTTTCTAGGGGGTCTCACTGACAGCAGTTCGATGGTGTATCAATTTTGTTATCTTGTGCGTGTGCGCATGCGTGTGTGTGTGTGTGTATGTACACTTTAAGTAAATTGGATCATTCTATACATATTTTTCTGTGACTTGTTGCACTTGATGGTATGTCTCAGGAATCCTTCCATGACAATACCCCTACGTCTGCCTTTTTTTTTTTTTTAAATGGCCATAATAGCCTTGCATAGTACCAATATACTACCATTTATTGAATTAGTCCCCTGTGGGAAGACAGAGCAACATTAAAGATTTCAAGTTGAAGGAATTTAACTGAGGGAATTAATTATAGAGGTGTTTTGGTGGGGGTAGAAAGAGCAGAAGGGGACAATGAGGTAACACAGGTATTAACGTGCACCTGGGGCTGAGGTCACCCTACTCCAGTCACTGTGGGAAACGGCAGCCCCTCCTAGGAGCCTGGAAACCAAAGGGAAGAAGGAGGCAGAGTTGCCCTAACCTAGGGCTTGCAGAAGGTGAGTGGGCGTACCCAGCACTCTACAGTTTTCGTTTAATGAAACTAGCAAATAAAAAAATAGCTTCCCATCCTCATTTGCATTTTTCTGATTCCCAGTTAATAGCAAGTAGTCTGAAAAGGACTTATTAACTCTTTTCTTGTTCTTTAAGATTGTGAATTGCTTGCGTCTTTTCTCCCATTTTTCAAATTGAGTGTTTTGGCTCCTTGTACTGACTTGTAGGTGCTTTCTATCTGTTGTATGAATTCTTCCTTCATTGGTTAACTCTGTTGTAAATATTTTCTCCCAGACTGGCACTTTAGTTCTGGGTCTGTTTTTTGTTCTGTTTTTGTTTTAACATTTGTTGTATTACATTTTTTTCCTTTATGACTACTAGGTTCTATGTTTTTTCTTAGGAAAACTCTCTCTACCATGAGAATGGTCTGGTGTTTAAATTTTTAAAAAGATTTTATTTATTTATTTGAGAGAGTGAGAAAGTATGAGTGGGGGGAGGGGCAGAGGGAGAGGGAGAAGCAGTCTCCCTGCTGAGCAGGGAGCCTAATGATGCAGGGCTAGATCCCAGGACCCTGAGATCATGACCTGAGCCCAAGTCAGATGCTTAACCGACTGAGCCACCCAGGCACCCCTGAAGGGGATGGATATTGACTGCCTATACTGACCTTTTCCTGCTGCAATGTCAGCTAAATCTCAAACTAAATCAGCTTGCATAATGTATCTGTTTTTGCATGAGTGTATGGCCTCTATTTTGCTCATTTGGTCTGCTTGTCTATTCTTGCATTATTACTAAGTTATCTTAACAAATGCCTATGTTGTATGTTTTTCTACCTAATAGGGCAGGGCGCTATTCCTTGTGCTTCTTTTCTAAAAATTTAAAAAATCAATCCACTTCAGTGCTTATGTTCTCATTTCTGTTTCTAAAGTTGTTTATTGCGTGTGTGTTTATTTTGTGATCAAACTTGTCAGATGTCTACTGTATTTTTAGTATTTTGCTGGGTATGTTACAGAAACCCTGATTTAATCTTCATATCAACATCACAGAAGAGGTTTATGTATCAGGAAATGGAAGCAGAAAATCATTCCTTTCCATGCCTGAGACCACTAAGTTGTAGAATTGATACTCGAACCCGGATCTATCTGAATTCAAAACCCATACTTTCCTCATTGCATAGGCGAGCCTGAGCATTCTGGGTGAGATTAAAAGGATCATCATAAATAGGCTTCACATTTTCTACAAAGAACATGAATTTCTTTTGTAATTGGGAAAAAGTTAATTAAGCCTAAACAAATAATTGTAATAAAAATAGCCTTGAAAGAGGAAATGCCACACCACAGCAACTTAAAGCTTTAGAATGCTTAAAAAGGGAGATGCATTCACCACAACTGGCCATCTCAATCCTGCTTTACCCTGCATCTAGCAACTAATTAGACCTTGTTCTCTCCTTCCTCACCAGGGTAGAAGCAGAGGTTTTCCTGAAAGGTGAAGGTCATGCTAATCACTCTGATTGGTGCTTCTCTTGGCACTGTTCAATGAAATATGCTTTAGGGAGATCACCATCTTGCCACACCCATCACAGCTCATGTGGTTTGGAAATTCTACTCTGCTCTTTCTTAAGGACATGGCCAGAGTGGGCGGAGTCACAGAAGCTGAGATTCTCTGTGGAGACTGAGCTCATCCCCAGTGGTGTAGGTTGCCCATTCTCCTTGGCCAAGGCAACCCAGAGAAGGGATCATTTTCTCTTCCTACTTCCTCTTCAGTCCTGAATTCAGCTTCTGATGGCAGAGGGGCCCCTGAAGCCTCCTAAAATAGCCTCCTGCTGGAAAGAAGTAATGCAATGCACACCACAATACGCATATTGATTTCTATTTTTGGTTCTTATCAAGATTTATTTTTCATCCCTTCAGGTAAACAGTGACCTTGGACTTGCCACCTTCCATATTTGCAGCCTGAGTCAATGAATCTTGGTATTGACCTTGGGGGCCATCAATATCTGCTTATTATTGAGATATTTCAATGTCAATAAGTGGCCCCATGGAAGTGGGAGGGGGGCTACCCAGCAAACCCAGCAGCTAAAAAACCAATCCCTTTTCTCCCAGTTGTTGTCTTGGCACAGAAGGGGCTGGCTCTAAAATTGATTAACTTTTCTGCAGGGAGTTGGGAAAACAAACTCCCCAACATAGCCAGAATCCTGCAAAGGGGACTTTCTCAGAATTGCTATCCATTATTATGAAAGAAGAGAAACACCCATGTGTGTTCTATCCTCTCTCTCTCACACACACACACACACACACAGTGTCACACTCAGTGCCATAAGATCTAAAACACTTTGGAATGAGATGCCTGGTGACTGAAGCAGCTATTGTGAGCTCATCCCTTCCTGCATGTACAAACCCAATTCACACATACCAGGCTGGTATAGTGGAAACAGCTCAGGCTTTGGCATCTGACATTCCTCGAAGTAAATCCAGGTTTTATTACTGACAGGTTATAGCTTTCTCATCTGTACAATGGGGATATTACCTGCCTTTTGTGAAGATCAGAGATGCTGTCCATGCATGCCTGGCTCCTACCTAGCAGGTGTTCCATAAATCCCAGTTCCTCATGCTTCGTTGTGCTTGTTCTTGCTAGGCTGGGTCAGGAGGGGTCAGGACTCGCCACCTGAACTCCCAGCTTTCATTTCCAGACACTCTCCACTCTATTCTCTTTCCAAGAAAGACAAAAAAAAAAAAAAATGAACATGTGACTGGAGGGTAAGGACTCTTTTACCATCAAATGATGTGTCTGTCTGTCTTTATTGGCCATGCTTTTAGCTATTGACCCACTTCTTTGTCCACCTTAGTGTGCTTAGTCTGGCTTGGAGGCTCCATGGGTAACAGGGCTGAACCTGGGCAGGGGTCTCTGGACCCAGGGCAAGGGCAAGCACTGTCTGTGCCCTCCACTGGGCAGCCCTGACTCCATTCCCCCTAGTGTGCATGTTGCGACTCATCATCTCTATCTACTTTCTTTCTCTTCTTTTCTTTCTCCCTGGTCACTTCAGAGTTCCCAGCAGCCTGATGATAGAAGTTTCCCAGCATCTTTCTCCCCAGGTCATGCCCTGCCCAGAGTGGCCTTGGACTATGAGGTAGCACTGGTAATGATGGAGAAAGAAAGGTGTGAAGGTGACCTAGACAGCATGGTAACCTACCTTGGCAGGATTTGTTCTCGTGACAACAGAGAGATGCTTAGACTGAGGTGGGCAGAGGATGCTGGGAAAGAGAAGAAACTCAGTGCAGGCATTTACGAACAGGACTTCCCTGAGTACTCCAAAGTGGTAGGCTTCAACATTCGCAATTTATAGACGAAGAAACAATTTCAGAGAGTTTGAGAGTTGAGATTGGAATTCAGATCTGTTTGACTACAAATCCCATGCATAACTGAGCAGCTGTGTCAGAAGGAGGAATTCTGGGGGCAGAGGAGAGATAGGAGGATTTGGTTAAGGGGTTAGAATAGATGCCCTTGGTGCGCTTATCCTTCCCTGGATCTGAAATTCTAAGAATAGAAATAGGGAACGCCTGCTTTGCTGAAGACTATTCTGGCACAGCATCTCACCTTCAAAGCCCAGTTTCCCTTTCAGAGTAGATTTCACTGTCCATGGGCTGGCTTTGGGCATCTTCCAAAATCCTTCACCTATTGCCATCACTGGACACTGGTTTGTGCTGCCAAAAATTTAATCTTCAAAGCAAACATCACAAACTCAGAATACTCAGGCTGAATTACAGATTTTTACATGCCAATCAATACTTGCCCACACACACACTCCTTTCCCCAGCCAAGCAGAAAGTAAAAGATCACATGTGAGCAGGTGGTAACCATATCTTATGTTGATGCAGCTTCAGAACAAAAATCAGGGAGTTTGTTCACTTATTTATTTATTCATTAATCCACAAATATGTATTTTATGCTTACCGTGTGTCATACAGGACACTAGGACCTGGACTTGGACACAAAAGATAAAAATTCATGTGTTGTTACAGTAAGCATATATTGGTTTAGTAATTACTGTATCTCTGTGTGTGTGTGTGTGTGTGTGTGTATGCAATTAATTCACCATGGGGTTCTTGCCCTCAAGGAACTCAAAGTTCGGTAGAGAAGACAGACATGCAAACAATTATGACATAGTAAGAAAAATAGCATTCATGTAGGCAGGATCAAAGAACAGAGGAGACTAGAATAAGAAGTGCCCAAGGCTACTGGGGAAGTTGGCAAAGACTTCAAGGAGGAAGGCAAAGGCTGGAGGAACATGTTCCAGACAGAGAAGGGGCACAGAGCTGCCCAGGCAGCAGGAACATTCATTCATTTAATAATGATTTATTAAGACATCTGCTTCTGGTTAGAAAGGTGATATGCTATCAGTTAGAATGTAGAAAGTTTTAAGATATCCCCCTCACTCTGCTTTTTTATCCTAAAAATGAGAACAAGCTGGATAAAACACATAATCACATCTTGGAAAACCCATCAGAGAACTGAGGACACAAATTGTAGGAATTTACAAGTCGTTCCTAGGATAGAAGAGACCCATGACTGTGGGCATGGCAGGAGGAAAGACTAAACCCACCACAGATGGCAGGAAAAAGAATCAGGCCTAACTTTAGTAACTTTTAATGGGTGTGTGGAGACCGACACGACAGATCTGTATCCCTTGGAGCCCCATCACACCTTCTAATTCTTTCCCAAGAGTATGGAGGTGGCTGAAGACCGGATAAGAGAGCTGAGAGATGCCACCAGTGTGTACCAGGCCTTCACCAAGACAACATCCAGCCAAAGTATATGGGCAGGGAAGCAAGGTGGAGAGAGACCGTTTAAGGAAGAAAGCCAGGAGTGGAGCTGGACAGAAAAAGGACTCCCAAGGAGATCTAAAACATTTGGTCTCTGAAGCACAGAGGTTGCCTGTGGTTCAGAAGACTTTCTGGTATTCAGATCCCAAGCTGCGGGGAAAAGTCCTGTTCAACCCTCCAAACATTTAAAGTCAGTGGTGGACCAGTAGGTAACTAAAGGTGCAATGAAGCCCAGACTCAACTCAACTCAACCACAAATTAAATTGACTCAGCCTCCCACTTTAGTGAGTAATTATTATGTACTTTAGTCTCTACCATTCCTTTATATATAATGTCTGAAATATAATTAAAAATTACAAAACACTTGATGAAGCAGAAAAATGTGATCTATAATCAAAAGGGGAAAAAAGTCATTGAAGCAGAACTAATGATATTCCAGATGTTGAAATGAGCAAACAAGAACTTTAAAATAATAATTTAATATATTTTAATGGATCCAGTGCGAGAAGCGAATGACATATGTGAACAGATGGCGAATTTCAGCGTCAAACTATAAAAAAACCAAATGGTTTTTCTAAAACTGAAAACTACTGAGTCAGAAATAAAGAATTTACTAAATGGGCTTAATATCAGACTGGACATTATGAAAGAAATAATCAGTGAACTTGAAGACAGGTCAATAGAAATCATCTGATTAAGCAGAAAGAGAAAACAACAAATTGAACAGATCATCTGAGCCTATGGGGTATCAGTATGATCTAATGTATGTGTAATTAGAATCCCAGAAGAGGAGTAAAATGCAGCAGAAGAAGTATTTGGACAGGCATAGTCAAAAGTATTCTAAAATTGATCAAGGATATCCACATGTCCAAGAAGTTTAACAAGCTAATCAGCATAAATTTTTTTTAAAAGATTTTATTTTTTATTTTTTTTAAGATTTTATTTATTTGACAGAGAGAGACACAGCGAGAGAGGGAAAACAAGCAGGGGGAGTGGGAGAGGAAGAAGCAGGGAGCCTGATGCAGGACTTGATCCCAGGACCCTGGGATCATGACCTGAGCCGAAGGCAGACGCTTCACCAACTGAGCCATCCAGGCGTCCCTAAAAGATTTTATTTGTTCATTTAGAGAGAGTGTGCAAGTGGGGGGAGGGGCAGAGGGGGAGGGAGAAAGAGAGAATCTCAAGCAGACTCCCTGCTGAGTGTGGAGCCCAACACAGGGCTCGATCTCACAACCCTGAGATCATGACCTGAACCAAAATCAAGAGTTGGATGCCTAACTGACTGAGCCACCCAAGTGCCCGCCAATCAGTGTAAATATTAAAAAGAAAAGAACATACCTAGCCATACAATAGTCAAACTATGAAGACCAAAGATGCAGAGAAACTTTTTAAAGCCACCACCTAAAAAATACGCAATGCATTAAAGATAATAATAATTAGAAAAATGAGTGACCTCTTATAAAAGAAATGGAAGACAGCAGATAATGGAATGATATGTTTAAAGTGTTAAAAAGAAAAACATCAAACTGTCAATCTAGAATTTTATGCCCAGTGAAAGTATTCTTCAAAAATAAAAATGAAACAGAAACATTTTCGGATGACAAAGCTGAGCAGGTTTTCTCCAGCAGAACTGCACCACAAGAAATGCTAAAAGAAGTTTTTCAGACTGAGGGAAATAATTCTACATGAAAGCCTGTATCTGGGAAGAAATGAAGAGCACCAAAATGTGTAAACCTGAGGATAATTACAAATTATTTTCATATTTTATGAAAAAATATTTTTAAGATTTCTGTAAAAGACTACTGACTAAAGTAAGATATAACAATGTATTGTGGTTGTATACCTTACATAGAAGTAAAATATGCAACAGCAAGAATGCATTATGTAGGTAGCAAGATTTTTACATTGTTGGTAAGGCAGTACAAAATGACTTCGAGGTAAATTATGTTATGTTGAAGATACATATCATAACCTAGAGTAACCACTAAAAACTAACACAAAAAGGGATTACTTTAAAAAATCAATAAAAGAGATAAAATGGGATGTTGAAAAGTATTCTAAAAAGAAAGCAAGGAATGGAGAATAGAAGAACAGAAAGTAACAAGAAGAATAGACATATAGAAGAAACAGGACAAATAGCAAATATTGAAAATAGACTTAAATTCAACCATATAAATAATTTTTAAAACTACAAAAGGACCTAACTCTCAAATTTAAAGACAGATAGTCAAAATGGATAAAAGCAAGGTATGACTATGTGATGTTTATAAGAAAACAACTTAAAGTCCTGTGCAAGTTGAGAAGAGTAAAAGCCATCCCAATGCAAACACCAAGCATGAGAAAACTGGTGTGCCTAGAGATTATCAGACAAATTAGACTTCAAAATGAGGAGTATTGCTAGTATTTTATCACATTACATTTCATATTGATAAAAGGATGAATTTGTCAAGAAGACCAAATAGCCTTACATTTGTATATACCTAACAACAGGACTTAAAAACACATGGAGCAAAAGTAAACAGAACTAAGGAGGAAATAGGCAAATACACAATCATAGCTGAGGATGTTAATGCTCCTTGATTAATTGACACAACAAATAGGCAAAACATGAATAATAGCCATATAGGGTTTGAGCAATGCTACCAAACAACTTAGAGCTGAACAATACTCACAATCAACATATAGCTGATATTTATACATCACAGTTACACACAATTGTAGAATACACATACTTTTCAAATGTACATGAATATTCACCAAGACTGGCCATGAGCTGTTTTTTTTTTTTTAAATCTCGAAGACTAAAAACATGAAACCTCACAGAGTATGTACTGTAAGCATACATAATTAGAGTACAAATCAGTAACAACAGGATTCTAGAAAATCTGTAAATACTTGGAATTTGAGCAATACGCTTCTAAATAATCCACCGGTCAAAGAGAAGAATCACAAAAATAATTAGAAAATATTTAAAATTGAATGTAAAACACAGTAGATCAAAAGTTGTGAATGAAGCTAATGTAGTATTCTAAGGGAAATTTATAGCTTTAAATGCTTATAATAGAAAAGAAGAAAGATTGAAAATCCACTTTAAGGGGCACCTGGGTGGTTCAGTTGGTTAAGCGTCTGACTCTTGATCTCAGCTCAGATCTTGATTTCAGGGCTGTGGAGTTCAAACCCTGAATTGGGCTCCATGCTGGGTGTGGAACCTACTTAAAAATAAAAATAAAAATAAAAAAATAAAATCCACCTTTAAGAAGCTAGGGAAAAAAGCAAATTAAACCTCAAGCTACAAGGATGCAAATATTAAAAAGCAGAAATCCGTAGTATATAAAATAGAAAAACAGTAGATGAAATCAATAAGGATGGCCAACAAACAAGAAGTTGGTCCTTTAAAAGATTAATAAAACTGATAAACCCCAGCAAGACTGTTAAATTTAAAAAAAAAAAAAAGGAAAAAGGTAAATGAGACAAATTGCCAGTATTGGGAATTAAAGAGGCATCATCACTATAGATCCCATGGACATTAAAAAGATAATGATACAAAAATTGTATGTCAATATATTTGACAACTTCAGTGAAATAGGGAAATTCCTTGAAAAACACAATCTGTTACAAGAAGACATAGAAAATCTGCATAGCCTTATATCAATTGTAGAAATTGAATCTGAAAAATAAACTCTTCTCACAAAGAAAACAAAAGTTGCAGAGTTTTGTTGGTGAATTCTCTTAAACTTTTAAGGCAGAATTAATATCACTCCTACTTAATGATAAGAGAATACTTCCTAACTCAATTCATAAGGTTAGTGTACCCCGGATACCAAATTCTGAAAAGACTTTTTCAAGAAAAAAAAATTAAAGATCAATACCCTTCATGAATTTAGATGCAAAAATCTCTAGAAAACATTATCAAATCCAATTCAACAATACTTAAAAAGAATAATGTATTGTGACCAAATAGGTTTATTCTAAGAATGCAAGACTGATTTCCCATTTAGACATCAATTAATGTAATTGATCATATAGCAGAATAAAAAAGAAAAAAACCTACTTGGTCATATTAGTAGATGCAGGAAAAGCATTTGACAAAATATAACCCTTATGCATAATAAAAAAACATCTCACTATACTAAAAAATAGAATGCAACAAATTTTTTCAACTTAATGATGGGCGTCTATGATTTACAACCTATCTATATAGGTTATAGAGTGATATCTATAGCCATCTATACCCTCAAATCATAGTTAATGCTTTCCCCCTTAGATTGGAAAGAAGGCAAAGATGTCTATTCTTGCCATTTCCATTAAGGCTTGTACTAGAAACCTGGCCAGTGTAATAAGGTAAGAAAATAAATGCAAGCTATAAAAATTGGAAAGAAAACAGGAAATTATTGTTATTTACAGATGATATGATTGCAAACACAGAAAATTCCTAGAATTAGCAGGTGAATTTAGCAAGACTGCAGGATACGAGGTTGATATACAAAACTCAGTTGTATTCTATGTACCAGCAATGAACAATCAGAGAATAAAATTTTTAAAAAAGCCACAAGACTTAAAATAACATAGGGGGAAACATTCAAATACCTAGGAATAAATTTAACAAAGGATGTGTAAGACCTCCACATTGAAAACTCAAACCATTTCTTAGAGAAATTTAAAAAGAACTAAGTGGAGAGCTATGCCCTGCTTATGGATTAGAAGAATCAACATTTTTTTAAAAAGATTTTATTTATTTAGTTGAGAGAGAGAGAGAGAACACGAATGGGAGGAGGAGCAGGGGGTGAAGAACAAGCAGACGCTATGCTGAGTGCAGAGCCTGACATGGGACTCGATGCAGGGCTCAATCCCACAACCCTGAGATCATGACCTGAGCTGAAATCAAGAGTCAAATGCTTAACCGACCGAGTCACCCAGGCACCCCTAGAATCAACATTTTTAAGAGGGCCATTCTTCCCACACTGATCCATACATTCAATGTTCAATACAACTCCAGTCAAACTCCCAACAGGCTTCTTAATAGAAATTGACAAGCTGTTTCTAAAATTTACATGAAAATAGGATTCAGAAGAACCAAGACCGTCTTAAAAATGACAACAAAATTTTACTCAGGAAACATAAAAACGTAAATAAGAGTGTTCAAAACAGCCTATTTTTAGTAGCCAACAACTGAAAACAATTCAAATGTCTATCAACAGGAGAATAGATGATTAAATTATAGTACATCTATGCAATGGGATACAACTCCGTAATAGGGAGAAATGAGCTCCATACCAATACACACAACAACAGGGATAAATCTCACAGACATGTGACCAAACGAGGCCAGGCAACACACTGCGTGATTCCATTTCTACGACCTTCAAGAGCAGGCAAAGCAAACTGTGATGTTAGAAATCTGAAACGCAGTTGCCTTTGGGTGAGGGTAGTGTGGGTTGACTAGTAAGGAAAAACAAGGACATTTCTGAGGTGACAAAATGTTCCAAATTTTGATTAGGGTGGTGGCTGCATGAGTGTGTACAATTGTCAAACCCCATCAAATTGTTCATTTCACTTTATGTAGCATAAGCCTCAATATCAGAGAGAGAGGGGAAGGGAATGAGAAGAGGAACTTAAGAAAAATCCCAACCAAATGCAATATATGGACCTCGTTTGGAACCTGATTCAAGCCAACCAGTTGTAAAAACCCGTTTTTTAGACAATCAAAATTGATCATGAGCTGGGTAAAGTATTAAATTATTGCTGGGTATGAAAATTGGATTGTTATTTGCTAGAAATATATATGGGTATATCTAAGGGCAAATTATACTATGTCTGAGATTTGCTTTAATATGCTTCAGCAAAAGAGTGGTTAGAGGTTATGGAAGGGGAGATAGTAAATGTTGGTAGTTGTCAAAGCTGAGTGAGAGTATATGTGGGACGCATTATTCCAGATGCCCTATACCTTTGTGTCTGTTTACACTTTTCCATAAAAATGTTAAAATACAAAACTTAATGAAAAAAATTAACTGCAAGTTAGGTCACATCACATTTCTGTTCAAAATCTTCCAGCAGCTTTTCATCGAGATTCTTCTCCATGTACATAGAAATCTATTAATAGGTCATGAAATCAATGTAGTGGGTCATGATCAGCATTTTGATTATATGAAATAGAACAAAATGGAACAGAAGAGCAAAGAAGAAAAAATACCAGAGAGCATACTATGTCTAGTAAAGATAAGAATTGACTTCCGGAAACTTGTTTGAGTGTGTGCTTGTGTGCGTGTATATGCAGGGATTTTTTTTTTTTTTCCAGCAGATTGTGGTGAAAAAGGTTTAAAACACAGAGCCCTAGGTGATATCCCCCCACCTCATATCTCTCTGCCTTACTCCCCACCCCTCACTCCCCTCCTCCCATATAAACCTTGCTGTGCATCCCTTATGCCACGTCTACCCTGAGCACCCCCATGGCTCCCTTCCTCATCTTCAAGTATCTGCTCAAATGGTACTTTATCAGAGAGATTCCACTACCCCGCACCCCCGATCAGAGTATGCAATGTCACTCTCTAGTCTCCTGCAGTTTTATTATTTAGTTCAAAACACTTACTACCACTTGGCCCCCTATATCTATGGGTGTAGTTGTTTACTGGCCCTCTCTTACTCCTGTCCCCCATCTCAGAATGGCAGCCCTGTGAGTTCACCTGTCTTGTTCACTGTTCTACTCTAGTGCAATGTTGCCTGGCACATAGTAGACACTCAGTAAAACTTGCTTGAGTGAAAAAAATTATTGAGGGCCTCCTTTGTGCCTAGAACCATGCTCAGAACTGGAGATTCAACAGTAACCAGGGAAGATGTGGTCCAGACCCTTGTGGAGCTGGGTCTGCAAGGAGCCTAACATATAACCATGTAATAGATTATGTCACTTGTGCAAAGTATAACCAAGGTCTCAAGGCCAGCATGAGGTCCTGTGAGAGCCTATAAATGAGGGACGTAACTCTGAGTGTGTGGGGGGGGGGGCGGTGAGGAGGCAGGGTGACAGATGCCCTCAGAGAGAACTCTGGGAACAGTATGAAAACAGATATCTACAAATCAATAATAAAAAGACGTGGGCACCTGGTTGGCTCAGTCGGTAGAGCACATGACTCTTGATCTCGGGGTCATGAATTCGAGCCCCGTGTGGAGCTTACTTTAAAAAAAAATGATAATAAAAAGACAAACAGTAGGATTCAAAGTGGGTAAATGACCTGAACAGATACTTCACATCAGGGCATATTCGAGTGACCCATAAAAGCAAAGAAGATGCTCAAGGTCATTAGCCAACGGGGAAATTCAAATTGAACCACAATGCAATATCACTGCATACAAACTAAAAGGACTGGGGCGCCTGGGTGGCTCAGTCGTTGAGCATCTGCTTTCGGCTCAGGTCATGATCCCAGGGTCCTGGGATCGAGCCCCGCATCGGGCTCCCTGCTCCACGGGAAGCCTGCTTCCCCTCTCCCACTCCCCCGCTGGTGTTCCCTCTCTCGCTGTCTCTCTCTCTGTCAAATAAATAAATAAAATCTTTAAAAACAAACAAACAAACTAAAAGGACTGACACTACCCAGTGTTGGCACATGTATGGGGGGAACAGAACTCACACCGCCTGTGGGAATGTGACATGGTGCAATCACTTTGGAAAACTGTTGGTTTCTAATACAGTTAAGGTATACCTACTCTTCTACTTATCAGTTCCATTCGTAGGAATTTATGCAAGAGAAATGAAAATGTGTGTCCACAAAAAGGCCTTGTACACAAATGCTCATAGCGGTTGTACCCATAATCATAAAGGAGAAACAACCAGGAAGGGGCACGAGGGAACTTTCTGCTGTAAGGGAAATGCTCTGTATATCCTAATTTGCGTGACGGTTGATGGAAATGCTCTACAGATCTCAATTTGGGTGGTGCTTCCATAGGTGCATTTTTTTGTCAAAGCTCATCAAGCTATATACACTTAAGCCCTGTGTATTTTACTGTGTGTAAAATATACCTTGCCTGTCCCCTCAAAAACCTAAGTCCTGAAGAATGAGCAGAAATTGGCCTTGGAGAGGAGGAGGAGAGCAGCATTCCAGGCAGAAGGAAACTTGTTCAGGACACCGTTGGGGTGGGAAAGAGAGAGGAGCCCAATGTGTCTGGGGGGCAAGGAGAGGGGGCAGCAGATGGGGCAGAGTGGGACTGGGTCTCATAGGTCAGGTAAGAAGAAACAAAAAGGGTGACATGGAGAACGGACTGGAGAGGGCAAGAGGGAGTGTGGTGAGACCTGCTGGAAGGTTTTACAGTCATCCAGGTGAGAAATGGCAGGGGCTGGGCTAGGATGAGGGGTGGAGGGGAAAGAGTATCTGATTCACCTTGTGGAGGTAAAGTTGTGTTTAGTGAAATGTGTATTGCAACAAGATGGAGAAACGAGAGATCCTTTGTGGCTGGAGGTGGTGGTGGGTCTGTGCACCCTGCAAGAAGGAGGGATAAGGAATGTGGCTGGCGGTGAGCCTGGCCAGAGGGGTAGGGCGGGTCCTATGGATCACTCAGAGAAAACTATTCGGGTTCGTTATCTATTGCTGTGAAGCAGATAACCCCCAAATTCAGTGACTTAAAGGATTAGCCATTCTGTTAGCTCGTGGTTTTGCAATCCAGACTGGGCTCTGCTGGGCGAGTCTTCTTCTGGCTTTGCTGACAGTCTTCAGTGGTAGGTCGGCTGGGCTCCAGGCTCAGCCGGGACACTGGCTTGACTGGGCTCTTCTCTTCACGTGCCATCGAAGCCTCCCCTTCTCTGGGTGGTTTCTTCAGCAGGATAGTTGGACCCTTTCCATGGCAGCGCAGGGCTCCCGAGAGTACAGAGCAGGC
>NW_028070029.1:0-7850 GCF_054177405.1 Leptonychotes weddellii
TGTGAGAGAGCACAATTTGGAGTTCAGGAGCAGCCATTAGGATGCAGTCGGTTCTTCCTCAATCCCAAGCACCTCAGTGATTAGAGCTGAGTTGTCCATATAGTAGCCACTAACCACATGTGCATACTGACCACTTGAGATGAGCTAGGTCAAACTGAGATGTACTAGAAGTACAGAATATATCCTGGATTTTAAAGACTTCATATGAGAAAAGAATGCAAATATTAAAAATTTCAATTATATGTTGAAATAACATATACACTGAGCTAAATTAAATGTTATTAAAATTAATTCTACCTGTTTATGTTTTGATTTTTTTATGTGGCTACTAAAAATTTTTAAATAAAAGAAAATCCTAATCCCCCATATACCAGAGGAATTGAAAGCAGTATCTCAGAGTGTTATTTGCACACCCACATTCATAACAGCATGATTTAGAATAGCCAAAGGTGGAAATTACCCAGATGTTCATCAACAGATAAAAATAAACCAATAGGGTATATCTATATAATGGAACTTATTAAACCATAAAAAATAAAGTAGTATTCAATGTTATAACATGGTTAAACCTTAAGAACATTATGTTAAGTGAAAGAAGCCAGACACAAAAGACTACATAGTATACAATTCTAATCATATAAAAGTCCAGAAAAGAGAAATCTATAGAGACAGAAAGTAGATTCCAAGATGCTTAGCTCTGGGAGCAAGGGGATTGGGGAATAAGAGGGGGTGTAGCTACAGAGTACAAGGTTTCTTTTTTAAGTGATTAAAACATTCTAAAATAGACTATGATGAGGGATGCACATATTTCTGAATATACTAAAAACTATGGTGTTGTACACTTCAAATGGTGAATTGTATGGCATATGCATTACATCTCAATAAAGCTGTTCTTTAAAAAAGAAAATAAGGGAAAAATCCACTTTTAAAAAATGGAATCTAGATGGAGAGGAGAGAGAAGAGAATTCCAGGCAGAAGGAGTGGCCTCTGCAAATAGACAAAGCTGGCAAGGGCAAATCTGTTCTCTCCCTTTGATGGACACTCCACACTCTTCCAGATTCAGTCCAAAGTCTTCAATGGTCCCATGGCACAGGAGCAGAATCCTTACCAGGTGAAGCCCTCCGGGTCTGCCCTGCTCACAGCACTACTAACTGCTCCCCTAAATGGGTATATATGCATGCAACCCCACTAAAACTTATACCCCTCCCATACAGAAATGGTTAGGAATAAAGATTGCACAGCAGGGAAAGAGGGAGAAAAAAAAAAAACCCTCACGTAATGCATTAATCATTTACTTGTTAGGAAAACTATGTAATTAGCATTGCTGCTAAGTGCCACAGAAGTTGCTAGACAAGGATAATGTAACTCTTCAAAGTAGCAAAGAATGGATGTATTTATAAAAATGAAAATTGTAGAAGAGTTTTTTCTTACTGAATTGCATAAAATATGTTGTATTTGAAACAAAGGAAAATGTTTCTCCCCCAACAGAATTTTAAAAGCCAGAAATATGACTAATGCTATTCCATTAAAGAATGGAGACACTTTGCATTATTGCTTCTTAACAGTCCTCTGTAAGGCTGCATTCTCACAATTGAATAAAAAGAGACCGCAGAACTGCTCCAATGAAGTGGAACTTTTGACCTGTGTTTCATTTAACTGGCAGAGGGTTGCAAAGGCTGACCTGCTCAGCCTGCAGATGAATGCAGGGAATCCAAGCCCTTGCATAAAAAGAAAACTGTATTATATGGTCCATTCATTCACTCGGTGGACTAGCAACAGGGTGGAGACAAGAGGATTCACCCTCAAATTATGGAAATACTAAAATGCTATTCTCCCAAATAGAAGCGGAAGGCTATATGACACATATGGTACTGACCACATGACTCCAAAAAACATGAAGAGAATTGTATGGTATTTTCAATCTTTTTTTTTTATTATTTTTTTTATTTTTATTTTTTTTTAAAGATTTATTTATTTATTATTGAGAGAGAGAATGAGAGAGAGAGAGCATGAGAGGGAGGAGGGTCAGAGGGAGAAGCAGACTCCCTGCTCAGCAGGGAGCCCGATGCGGGACTCGATCCTGGGACTCCAGGATCATGACCTGAGCCGAAGGCAGTCGCTTAACCAACTGAGCCACCCAGGCGCCCCAATCTTTTTTTTTTTTTTAAAGATTTTATCTATTTATTTGATAGAAACACAGCGAGAGAAGGAACACAAGCAGAGGGGGTGGGAGAGGGAGAAGCAGGCTCCCTGCCTAGCAGGGATCCCGATGCGGGGCTCGATCCCAGGACCCCGAGATCATGACCTGAGCTGAGTCGAAGGCAGACGCTTAATCGACTGAGCCACCCAGGCGCCCCTCAATCTTTTTTTAATTCAACTATCTGTGGATCCATTATTAAACTTTGTTGACTAATCCCTCAGGTAGTAAGGAATTCATGAAAAAAAGAAAAACTGAATTATACAGCCTTTTTTTAACAATTTCAAAACGTATATTAGTCTTGGCCAGGAATACTTTTGGTTTCTAAATGGTGATTTTTGTGATCTCATAAAGTGGCATAATAAGACTAGTATGCAATTAGCATGAGTTCCAAACCACAACTGAGGACCCACAGTGTACTATTTAGGACCCAGCAGGGAGAACTTGCTTCTCATTCATATCACTTTCCAGTGATGTGAATGAAAGAGAGACAAACAATCTACCTGAACTTATAACCAAGAATACTCTACCTAGCAAGGTTATCATTCATAATAGAAAGAGTTAAAGAGTTTCCCAGACAAGCAAAAACTGAAGGAATTCATTACCACTAAATTGGCCTTATAAGAAATATTAACGGATTTCCTTTAGTGGAAGAAAAAGGCTATAACTAGAAGTAAGAAAACAAAATACATGAAAGAAGCTGGTAAAGGCAAATATATAGTAAAGGCAGTAGTAAATGATTAGCAGCTTAAAGTAGTCTGTCTTACATATTTAGGCAGATAGAAATATTTCTGTCAGTTGATCTATGTGAACCCTATGGTAACCACAAACTCAAAACTATGATAGATTTACAAAAAATTAAAGAGAAAGGAACCCAAGCATAACACTGAATGTATAAAAGAAAGAAAAAAAAAAGACCCATCTATATGCTGCCTACAAGAGACTCACTTCAGATCTAAAGACACTCAGAGACTGAAAGTAAGGGATGGAAAAAGATATTCCATGCCAATGAAAATAAAAAGAAACCTGGGGTGGCTATACTTAAAACAAAATAGACTTTAAAACAAAGACTGTAACAAAAGACAAAGAAGTGTATTACATAATGATAAAAGGTCCATCCAAGAAAAGGATATGACATTAACAAATATTTATGCACACAACCTAGGAGTATCTAAATACATAAAATTTTAACAGGCATAAAGAGAGAAATTGAAAGCAATGCAATAGTAGTTGGAGACTTTAATACTCCATTACAACAACAGATAGACCAGACAGAAAAATCAATAAACAAACACTGGGCTTAAACAACATACTAGACCAGATGGACTTAAGCGATATATGCAGAACATTCCAACCCCAAACTGTAGGACACATTCTTTTCGAGTCTACGTGAAACCTTCTCCAGGACAGATCACATGGTAGGCCAATAAATTCAAGAAGACTGAAATCATACCAAACATCTTTTTTTACCACAATGGTACAAAACTAAAAATGAATTACAATAATAAAACTGGGGAATAAAAAAAACACAAACATATGGAGACTAAACAACATCCTGTTCAACAACCAATGAGTCAGTGAAGAAATCAAAGAGAAAATCAGAAATACCACGAGACAAATGAAAATGGAAAGACAACTTTCCAAAATGTATGGGAGGCAACAAAGACAGTTCTAAGAGCAAAGTTCATAGTAATACAGGCTACCTCAAGAAACAATAAAAATCCCAAATAAGCAATCTAACTTTACACCAAAAGGAACTACAAAAAGACCAAAGTTAGTAGAATAAAGGAAATAATAAAGATCAGAACAGAAATAGATGAAATAGACTAAAAAAAAATAGAAAAGATCAATGAAACTAAAAGTTGACTCTTTCAAAAAATAAAACCGACAAAACTCTAGCCAGACTCATCAAGAAAAAGAGAGCCCAAATAAATAAAATCAGAAATGAAAGAGAAGTTACAACTGACACCACAGAAATACAAAGGATCATAAGAGACTACTACAAACAATCACATGCCACCAAATTGGACAACCTAGAAGAAATGGATTCCTAGAAACATATAGTCTTCCAAGACTGAATCATGAAGAAATAGAAAATCTGAACAGACTGATTACAAGTAATGAAACTGAATCAGTTATTTAAGAATTCCGAACAAACAAAAGTCCAGGACCAGACAGAATTCACAGGTGAACTCTAGCAAATATTTAAAGAGTTAGCAACTATCCTTCTCAAATTATTCCAAAAAAACCAAAGAGGAAGGTATACTTCTAAACTCATTTTAAGAAAGTCAGCAGATGGGTACCTGGAGGGGTTAGTGTGGCCACTCCTGGCTTAACAAAGCATTTTTATGTTTCTTAAAGCAGAAGTCTGTGTACTTTTGAAAATTAGATTTTCAAAATTATTTGATAGGGTTTTTTTAACTCATCCCCCAACTTTTCTGTACTTTCTATAATTTCCCACCCAAACCCATCCCCCCAAACTCTTCTGTTTGGAAGAAATATACTATATATATCAGCTCTCTAAATTCTCTTTTATATCAAGTTCCACTCTGAAAATTCCCTCCACCTCCTACTCATTGGTGAAGACTAGTTTTCCCAGGCTTCCTTCTCAATATGATATTTTTTTTCCTCCCACACATCAAATAAGTAATGGCCTACAAGTGGGGTAGGTACCCTCTTTGCTCCCACTGATATGCACAAACTTCCTCCTTCAGAAGCCCTCGCTCCTTTGAAGCATGTGCCAACTGACCATACCACCTGCTATTCCCCGTGATTGTCTTCAGAACTTCCATGTTCTTTCCTGTATCCACCAAGGGATTTAGCACCTGGTTCTGTCTTTCCCATTACACTACTCTTGTTATTATTTTCCAGGACTTAAGCTTCTGTATGGATATTGCACCCAGCAGAGAACTCCCAAATCCTTAGCCTCCTCACTTGCAACACAAGGACCCACCACAAGGCCACTCCCTTGATCATGCCTTAGACTTTGTCATAGAACAGTTAATACTCGGCCCCCAACATACCAATTTTAAATTCTCACTTTCCTACTCATCCTTTTTTATCTTCCCAGCACATTTGCTCTAGCATACCTACTCCAGCAACTTTCCAACACTGTAAATTACAAATCCACTGATCTTAAAATGTTTTTATTAGGACGCCTGGGTGGCTCAGTTGGTTAAGCAACTGCCTTCGGCTCAGGTCATGATCCTGGAGTCCCTGGATCGAGTCCCGCATAGGGCTCCCTGCTCAGCAGGGAGTCTGCTTCTCCCTCTGACCCTCCCCCCTCTCATGTGCTTTCTCTCATTCTCTCTCTCTCAAATAAATAAATAAAATCTTTAAAAAAAATGTTTTTATTATCCATCATCCCTTCCTGTCCTTACTTTGCTCTTTCCCACTTTAGAGTACAGAGCCATCATTATACCATCATTCAATCATATAAATTATAACCATAAGTATTTATTCCATTATATCCACACAGCAAAGCAATATCCTTGGTCAGACCAAACCCTTCCCCTATGGAGCACTGTCACTGATTAGCTGAAGAAAATCACAAAGCTGCAATGACTATTCACATTTTAAATTCATGACTGGAAATGTAAAACACAAACTTATTGCTGCCCAGTTGTTCTGCTACATTTCCCTTCTAAACAATATCCCAATATCCAAGACATCTAGGTATTTCACCCCTTCCCAGCTGTGGAATAAAAGCAATGCAACAGAACTCCCTCATCTTTTCACCACCAACTACAATCTACCAGCAGCTTTGCCTTTATGAACACTCCTCTTCTTGTAAGAGCATCAAGTTGTCCCTATTCCTACCTCAAAGCAATACCTCCACTTGCAGTCACCAGCCCAAAGGCTTGGCTTCAGCAGTCACTCCCTCTCACTGCATCATCATATCTACACTAGATAATTTCAGCAGCATACGAACCAACTGAAGATATGACTCACTTAAAAACCCTCCCTTGACCCACTGCCTCTCTCCAGCTCTTTCCCTCATTTTCACTCCCTTACACTGCATTCTCTCCTCCATTCTCCCCTCCTCCTATTCTAGTGATGGGGATGGACACTTCCATAAAACTTCCATGAGGCTCCTTTTATCAACTTCACCAGTCACCTCTATGCTGCCAAATAAGGCAATTCCTTTTCATTCTGCATTTCACTCTACCAGGTAGCAGGATTTGACAGATTTGACATTCTTGTTGAAATTTTTCCTTCAACTGGCTTCCATGAGAGCATATTCTATTGGTTTTCCCCCTACTGCTCAGGCTACTTTTCAGTCTTCTTGGAAGATCTCTCTTCCTCTACCAGGATCTAAAGCCCCTGGACCTCCTTCCCTTCTCTGTCTCTCCTCTCTTCTATTTAAGCCAATTCAGGCCCATGCTATTAAATATTATCTCTAAGCTAATGACTCCCAAATTTACAGTTTCTAGTCCTGAGATCCAGACTAGTATGTCTAACTGCCTTCTCATTATCCCCCACTTAAAAGCCTCATCCAAAACAAGACTCTTGACTTTCAATCCAAGTAAATGGTACTATCCACCCAATTCTATAGGCCAAAAATCTGGGTTTCATCCTTTTCTCCTTATCCCCCACAATCAGACTACCAGCTGAATCCTCCTTCTTGCATTTTCCCTCATGTAATTACACCACCCTAGGCCTACTTATTATCTATTGTCCAACTACTGGACTGGCCTCTTAAGTGATTTTCTGGTTTTAATTCTTGCCATCTTATATAATCCCTTATCCACGAAGGGATCACAATCGTCTTTTTAAAGCATAAACCAGTCATGTCATTCCTTGCTTAAACCTTCCAGCAGCTTCCTGTTCATCCTGATTAAATTCAGACTCTTTACCATATATCCCACAAAGCCCTACTTGGTCTGGTTCTTGCTCACCTGTTTTTGTCTCCTTTGGCCTTCTGTGACTATTTCACATACTCCATTTTTTTCTTAAATTTTTTAAATATTTATTTATTTGAGAGAGAGAGCACAAATGGGAGGGGCAGGGAGAAGGAGAGAGAATCTCAAGCAAACTCCACGCTAGGTACAGAGCATGACACGGGGCTTGATCTCAGGACCCTGAGATCACGACCTGAGCTGAAACCAAGAGCCAGATGCTTAAAAGACTATGCCACCCAGGTGCCCAGCACATATTCCATTCTTTATCACTCTCAAATCTTTTGTTTCTGCCTTTTCTTCTAAATCTGTCTCCTCTATTCCTAAAATTTTCATTCATTTTTATTTGTGGCAAACATTCATATCAATGACTTTAAAATATATCTATGTTCAAAATGTAGTGATCCAAAGGGGTATGTGCACCCCAATGTTTATAGCAGCAATGTCCACAATAGCCAAACTATGGAAAGAGCCAAGATGTCCATCAACAGATGAATGGATAAAGAAGATGTGGTATACACACACACACACACACACACACACACACACACACACACACACACCGGAATATTATGCAGCCATCAAAAAAAAAAAAAAAGAAATCTTGCCATTTGCAATGACGTGGATGGAACTAGAGGGTATCATGCTAAGCGAAATAAGTCAATCAGAGAAAGACAAGTATCCTATGATCTCATGGATATGAGGAATTCTTAATCTCAGGAAACAAACTGAGGGTTGATGGAGTGGTGGGGGGT
>NW_028070030.1:0-383 GCF_054177405.1 Leptonychotes weddellii
ACACATAGAAAATGTCTCAAAGGATACCAAATTGTTAAAAGTAGCTACCACCAGTGAAGCTTTCTGTTTTTTACTTAATACAATCCTATACTGATTTTTTTTTTTTTTACAAACACATATTACTCTCGGGGCGCCTGGGTGGCTCAGTTGGTTAAGCGACTGCCTTCGGCTCAGGTCATGATCCTGGAGTCCTGGGATCGAGTCCCGCATCGGGCTCCCTGCTCCACAGGGAGTCTGCTTCTCCCTCTGACCCTCCCAACCCTCCCCCCTCTCATGTGCTCTTTCTCTCAGTCTCTCTCTCTCAAATAAATAAATAAAATCTTTAAAAAAAAAAAAAAAAACACATATTACTCTCATAATAAAAAAAACTGAAATGAAAACAA
>NW_028070031.1:0-383 GCF_054177405.1 Leptonychotes weddellii
TGGGTGGCTCAGTTGGTTAAGCGACTGCCTTCAGCTCAGGTCATGATCCCAGGGTCCTGGGATCGAGTCCCGCATCGGGCTCCCTGCTCTGCGGGGAGCCTGCTTCTCCCTCTCCTACTCCCCCTGCTTGTGTTCCCTCTCTCGCTGTGTCTCTCTCTGTCAAATAAATAAATAAAATCTTTAAAAAAAAAAAAAAAAGGAAGCTAGGTTAGAACCATATTCTAGTATAGATAAGATCACAACAAAAGAAAGCCAGAGGATTGCTTCAAGAACTTCTGTTAATGCTGTTTTCATTCAACAACTATTTATTGAGTCATGCTCTTGGTTAAGCACTGTGTTAGGCACTGTGGTTCAAAGATGTGGAGGTAGCCTCTTCCTTGAAA
>NW_028070032.1:0-383 GCF_054177405.1 Leptonychotes weddellii
TGCTCTGTTTTATAATAGCTTAAGTTCTTCTTGATTTCTATGGTCAAATCTAAATCCAAAGGCTATTTCTTTTTTTTCTTTTTAATTTTTTTTATTGTTACGTTAATCCCCATACATTACATCATTAGTTTTAGATGTAGTGTTCCATGATTCATTGTGCATAACACCCAGGGCTCCATGCAGAACGTGCCCTCTTTAATACGCATCACCAGGCTAACCCATCCTCCCACCCCCCTCTAGAACCCTCAGTTTATTTTTCAGAATCCATCAACTCTCATGGTTTGTCTACCCCTCCGATTTCCCCCCTTCATTCTTCCCCTCCTGCTATCTTCTTCTTCTTTTTTTTTTTCTTAACATATATTGCATTATTTGTTTCATAGGTA
>NW_028070033.1:0-383 GCF_054177405.1 Leptonychotes weddellii
CTGGGTGGCTCAGTTGGTTAAGCGACTGCCTTCAGCTCAGGTCATGATCCTGGAGTCCCTGGATCGAGTCCCGCATCGGGCTCCCTGCTCGGCAGGGAGCCTGCTTCTCCCTCTGACCCTCCCCCCTCTCATGTGCTCTCTCTCTCTCATTCTCTCTGTCTCAAATAAATAAATAAAATCTTTAAAAAAAAAAAAAAGAAAAAGAAAATACTCAAGGATTGTAAAACTCAACATGGTAAAGATGTCAATTCTGCCTAGACTGGTATATAAATTTAACACAATTCCTACCAAACTTCCAACAAGTACTTTTGTAGATACAGACAAAATCATTCAAAATTTATATGGAAAGGCACAGGACCTATAGAATCTACACCATTTTTGCT
>NW_028070034.1:0-383 GCF_054177405.1 Leptonychotes weddellii
ATGCTTCAAACTTGCTTAAAATATATGTACATGTCCAGCTGGATGCAGAATGCAACATGGAGGCACACCTGGGTGCCTCAGTCAGTTAAGTATCTGACTTCAGCTCAGGTCATGATCTCAGGGGTCCTAGGATCAAGCCCCATGTTGGGCTCCCTTTCCCACTCTTCCTCTCTCTCTCTCAAATAAATAAAATCTTTTTAAAAAATGCAACATGGAGGAAGAGGAGTCAGAGCTTAGGCCCAAGGCAGGTCAGGCTGACCTGAGTTTGCAGCTGGGTTCCTCTGACTAACCTGTGTGATCTTGGGCCCCGAGGTCCCCTGTCTGTGATTTTAGTTTCTTCACATCTAAAGTACTGGACTCAAAATGCACAGTGCGGGGTTTTT
>NW_028070035.1:0-383 GCF_054177405.1 Leptonychotes weddellii
TTTTTTTTTTTTTTTTAAGATTTTATTTATTTATTTGACAGAGAGAGACACAGCGAGAGAGGGAACACAAGCAGGGGGAGTGGGAGAAGAAGAAGCAGGCTTCCCGCCGAGCAGGGAGCCCGATGCGGGGCTCGATCCCAGGACTCTGGGATCATGACCTGAGCTGAAGGCAGACACTTAACCGACTGAGCCACCCAGGCGCCCCGGGAAACAGACAATTTAACACTAATAGTCAGAGGTTTAATATCCCACTCTCCATAATGGATAGACAAGATCAACAATAAAGTAGAAGACTTGAGCAACACTTCAAACCAACTATACTGGAGACACCTGTAGATCACTCTTCCCCCTGCAAAACAACAGATTTCACCTGCCTTTCAAGT
>NW_028070036.1:0-383 GCF_054177405.1 Leptonychotes weddellii
AAACAAATACATTATATGTTAAAAAAAAAGAAAAAAGACAGTAGGAAGGGAAAAATGAAGGAGGGGAAATCGGAGGGGGAGACGAACCATGAAAGACTATGGACACTGAGAAACAAACTGAGGGTTCTAGAGGGGAGAGGGGTGGGCAGATGGGTTAGCCTGGTGATGGGTATTAAAGAGGGCACTTACTGAATGGAGCACTGGGTGTTATACGCAAACAATGAATCATGGAACACTGCATAAAAAACTAATGATGTAATGTATGGTGATTAACATAATATAATAAAAAAATTATAATATGTAAAGAGCATAAGATATAGCCATGTATATGTAGATGGGGCATATTTAAGCAAGCCTGGCCACTTTTAGAAGTAGGAATATAT
>NW_028070037.1:0-383 GCF_054177405.1 Leptonychotes weddellii
CTGGGTGGCTCAGTCGTTAAGCGTCTGCCTTCGGCTCAGGTCATGATCCCAGGGTCCTGGGATCGAGCCCCGCATTGGGCTCCCTGCTCCGCGGGAAGCCTGCTTCTCCCTCTCCCACTCCCCCTGCTTGTGTTCCCTCTCTCGCTGTGTCTCTCTCTGTCAAATAAATAAATAAAATCTTTAAAAAAAAAAAAAAAAGGTCAACTTCTCAGGGAGGGTTTCCTTGAATACCCAATTAAAATTGCAAACCACTCCAATCCCAGCTCAGCATTCCCCAGCCATGCTGCTTTCCTCTTCCCCACAGCATTTATCACTAACGTAATATGTATATAATTCATGTATTTACTATGTTGCCTGTTTCTACCCCACCCACATATTGTAAA
>NW_028070038.1:0-383 GCF_054177405.1 Leptonychotes weddellii
GAGAATGAGAGACAGAGAGCATGAGAGGGAGGAGGGTCAGAGGGAGAAGCAGACTCCCTGCCGAGCAGGGAGCCCAATGCGGGACTCAATCCCGGGACTCCAGGATCATGACCTGAGCCGAAGGCAGTCGCTTAACCAACTGAGCCACCCAGGCGCCCTATAAATAAAATCTTTAAAAAAAAACCAAAAACCTGCTGCATAGTAGCTATTCAATAAATGTGCTGAGAAAATAAATGAGTGAATGAATTATATTTTTTAAACTTGTTATGTTGAATCAAAGGTGTGCACAGGGTTTATATACTCTTATAAATATATTTACTTTATTTATTATATATATTTATATAATATAAGTATATTTACCATGGCATTATTTATCTATAAGT
>NW_028070039.1:0-383 GCF_054177405.1 Leptonychotes weddellii
GATGGACTCTGAAAAACAAACAGGGTTCTAGAGGGGAGGGGGGTGGGAGGATGGGTTAGCCTGGTGGTGGGTATTGAGGAGGGCACATTCTGCATGGAGCACTGGGTGTTATGCACAAACAATGAATCATGGAACACTTCATCTAAAACTAATGATGTAATGTATGGGGATTAACATAAGAATAAAAAAAAATGGCAGCAAAAAGTATAAGAATGAATGAATATTACAGTGATATAAAACAGCTGGAGAGAGATTGCATAAAATGAAATAAAAATCTAAATAATAAAGTTTATTCCATAATGATATAGCGGTAAACTAACTACAAATATATGTGCTGTGATGATGTACGCCATGTAACATACGATAACTTTCATAATCTGATA
>NW_028070040.1:0-7850 GCF_054177405.1 Leptonychotes weddellii
TTTCATCTACAGTTTCAGGCTCACAGCTCCCACAACCCTTGGGATAAGTGATATAAAGTGATAAAGGCATCTTTTGTTATGTTAAGGAGGTGAGTTTGGAAGAGCACCTAAGGATGGGAGCTGGTTTCCAGTGGAGACAACCGTTATGTTTAGAAGGTTGGAACTTTCAGTTCCATCCCCTGACATCTGGGGAGGAGATGAGCTGGAGGTTGAATCAATCACCAATGGCCAATGATATAATCAATCATGACTATGTAATGAAGTCTCCATAGAACCTGTTAACCTTAAAGAAACAAAACTTCCAGTTATCTTACTAGCAAAAGATGGTTTATTCAGGAATAACAGTGAATTGTAATCTGGGACAAGGAATCTAAGGCAAAACCATAGGCAAGTTTGCCAAACAAAGAAGAGGAATGCTCTTTTACAGAGGAAAGTGGGACGTTGGGAGGGTGTTATTAACAAAAGGTCCACTGAAGTAAACTGGGGGTTCTAAGTATAGTGGCTTTTCATTGGCTGAACTGTGACTGTCTCTCATTGGCTGGGCTGTTGCTGGGGGAGGAGGAAACTTTCCTTCTTCCTGTTGGGATAGTAAAGTAATATCCAAGTGTAAGGTCTGTTCTTCCTGTTGGGTCTACAGTTGACTACTAGTGGTAGGGCATGAAAGCTCCCCCTGCTGAATCTCCCAAGTGCATTTTAGTAAGTTTTCCCTTTATTAGTTTTACAAACTCAAAAAGACTGGGGGTTCAGAGAGCTTCTGGGCTGGTGAACACATGGAGACTGGCCTATCTGGAGAAGGCCTGGAAGCTCTGCCTCCCTCCCCCATAGCTTGCCCCATGCCTCTCTTCCACCTGGCTGTTCCTGAGTTGTATCCTTTTGTAATAAACTGGTCTAGTAAGTAAAATGTTTCTCTGAGTTCTGTGAGCTGCCCTAGCTAATTAAACAAACCTGGGGAGGAGGTCCTGTAAACCTCCCATCTGTAGCTGGTCTGTCAGGAGCACAGGTAACATCCTAGGCTTGGGACCGTCACCTGAGTGGTGTGTGTGTGTGTGTGTCGGGGACAGTCTTGTAGGACAGAACCCTTACTTAACCTGTGGAATCTGATGCTCTCTCTGGGTAGATAGTGTCAGAATTGAGTTGAATTCTTAGACACCCTGCTTGTGTTGGAGAATTGCTTGGTGTTATGTGGGAAGCCCTCCCCTCCACAACCCCCTGTTAGAATTGAGTCCAAGAACCCAAAAGAGGAACTTTGGCATTTTATTGTGCACAGCATTACCCCATCCATCCCTTTGTCTTTTCTTACTCCTCTTAACTTTTGGAAACACACCAAACCCTGAGCACCTGATGCAGGCTGAGCCAGAGAGAGTAGCTCATCCTTCTGAACATAGCTACTGGTCCAGGATGGGCATAAGACTAAGCCAGGCCATCCAGTGTCCTCTTTTGGGTTTGTCAAACTGCAGCTAGAAGGAGAGACCCCTTTGCCTCTTGGGGTAAGAACGGGATAGAGTTGGTCTGCAGTAGAAAAGAATGGAACGAGGCAAGAACAGGACAGCTGAGAGGTCAATGTTGAGACTCCGGGCAGTGGCTGGTCCCAGCTTCCATACCCAGAGGTTCTTCCTTTGGTTCAATAGCTCAGTGAACTGCTTCAGGCCTTTTTCAATAAATTTTGTATTTGTTTTGTCAACAGGTGGGTTTCTGGGTTTCGAACTCTGGAAGCTCAGTGTTCTAACAGATAAATGAAATAATGCAATTTGAATAATAATAATGCAATTCTCATCAGGTGCAATTGAAAACTTGCTTCTCTCTCTAAACCTTTTACAAACCACTTCCTTCCTTCTAGTAGTTTTGTCTTCTATTTCACTGAGAGAAGTAATCAGACAATAATTTAATACATTATCTTCTCCCTTCGCTACAAGTGTTAGCAGCAGCAGTGCTTATTCATCCCTCTTGTCCCCAAGACCAGAATCATTTCCTCTCAGCTCAAGGCCTCTCTGCTCCTGTTCTAGAACTCAATCCCTTCAAGAACCAAATGGGAAATGCGCCTAACCCGGTGCCATCTACTCGACAGAAGTAGGTAAGGAGCAGAATGTTCTGAGGGCCTTGTGGACCATCCATATCCCATCTAAGATGTGAACTGACCCTGAACAGGAATATTTACAAAGTCCTGAGAAGTTTCACATTTACCACTAAACCTGATGTCGTAGCCTTACTATATTCCTCTCCTGATTGACTGTAGAGAAAATGGCTGCCAAGGAAAAATGGTTGAACATGGAAGTGAGTAATTGGGAGTTTCTATGCTCAGTGGCAGTGAAGGTGTTAGGGCCCACCCTAACTCAGTGGGCCAGCAGGAGAGGAAAGGCTAGGACTGCTGCCTGACTGCCCATGGGTCTTTCTGCCTTTGATCCAGGCTTGACCATGAGCCCCTGCAGGCCTGGCTCAGTGCCTTCTGGATTAATAGCGGTTAACACCAATTAGTAAGGATTGGGAGGCAGCTGTGGGGAGCAGTGGAGTGTTGAGGAGGGATCCAGCTAGAACTGGTGGCACAGGAAGTAACTGTTTAATCCCAGAGGATGTAGGCTGACCCCTGCGTTCACCGCCAGATACTGACACATGAGAGAACCAGCAATGGGCCCGAGGTTCGGAGCTGCTTGTGTCGGGGGTACTGAGCTGATGAACCTTGGGTCTGATGTTAAGAGGACTCTTTGAACAGAGTCGGTACAGTATTAGGGTGCCACTCATGCTCTGTGGGTGACAGGGAGGACAAAATTATCAATGGAGTGTGAGCTGGAGCAAGAGGGTGGAGTTGTCAACATGTTGGCTGGGGTGCAAGGATTCTGTGTGATTTTGAACTCACATCAAATAATGCCGAAGGGAAGAGAAGCAGTGAATTTGAAACCCTGCTTGATCGGAAGCTTCCTTTTCTTTTGCTTTGATGCCTGCCAGGTGGATGAAGGCATGGATTCTCTTAATAGTGGTACCTATTGGGCGCCTGGGTGGCTCAGATGGTTAAGTGTCTGCCTTCGGCTCAGGTCATGATCCCAGGGTCCTGGGATCGAGTCCCACATTGGGCTCCCGGCTCAGCGGGGAGCCTGCTTCTCCCTCTGACCCTCTCCCCTCTCATGCTGTTTCTCTCTCGCTCGCTCTCTAAAAAATAAATAAAAATCTTAAAAAAAAAATAGTGGTACCTATTGACAATAAGTAATATCAGTAGGTCGGCTTGACTGAGTTCATTCTGCTGTGAATCTGCACGTTGTAGAGACTGGTTTGCAATTCTTCTTCCATCAGACAGATTCCCATTGGTTATCTATTTTTTTATTCTAGAGAGACTGTACAGATTTTACAGCTGTCTTTGTCCTCTCTAGTAGTTTCTGCCTCAACCTGAGAGTTTCATGTTTTTCTCCCAAACTTTAGGCTCCTACTGGCTGGAGCTTCCTGATTCTTCACTCCTGTGACTGCACCGAAGCATTGCTCTATGGGAAGTCATGTTTCACAATAAAAACATGAACATAGCAGGGCCAGTTAAGTAGGCTCGCTGCTTGTGGCATTTTACACATTTGAAGAAAATGGTAGTGTCATTGTCCCTCTTGCTCTGGTTCACCGTTCCCCACAAATTCAATAATATCAGGTTAGTTCTTTCAAACTCTGAGCCCCCTGGGGCCTGGCTCTACATCTTTATGCCCCAGTCAATTCAAATACACCTCTTGGTGATCTAATTTTTAATTCTTTCTCCAACTCTTAGTTCATTTTATCTCAAGTAGAGCAAGAGATTGAAGGGAGGAGAGGGGTTGAGGTGAAGGACGTGTGGTTGAACTAAGACCAAGAACTAGAAGAACAGAATTTCGGTATGCAAACAATTTGAATCTGGAAGGGAGTGGTTACCAGCAATGGCAGGGTCTAGGGAGGGGTCATGAGGCTTGAGTTGGGGGACTTTACTTTCCCGGCAAACTCCAGCTCCTTCATTTGTATCAGCTGAAATATCGCTTCCAAAGAGAAACTTCCCCTGGCGAGAGTCGGCTTCCCCCACAGCCTCCATGTTGTAACCTCTCCTTACTCACAGGATTTTTTCATTATAGATTTTTCATATCTATTGTGAAACAGTTTCATACGTGCTTAGTCTGTTTAACATCTTCGGCCACCAGCTAGACTGTGAACCCCATGAGCGCAGGGATAGTGTCTGACCTGCTCATTGTTTTATTTCGAGCCTGTGGCACAGTGTTTATATGTGATGATGTAGAGAGGATGTTAATAAATGCTAATGGTGTGTTATGCATGATGCCCAGTAACTCACAAATTTTACCTCAGGGAGCACTCATACCTTCTGAGTGCTTGTTGGTTCTGTCTCCCCTTGTTTCTTTTTCTGGTGTGACTAACAGTAAAACCATTAAAAATGAAAAGAGTGAATCTGTGTATTAGGGATAGCAAGGATAAGATGGATTCAGGGTTCAACTTCATGCTACACCAAACTAGGAATTTAGAGAGATTCCAAAAGAGTTGCGGTGGTGGTGGCGGGGTGGGGGTGGGGGTTGGGGCTGGGAATGCAGGAAGAAAACTGGTGCAAGTGAATCAGTCATTTGGCTAGAGCGGATGGGAAGTGAGAGATGCCCAAGGACTGGTTTGGAATGAGGAAGGGGTTGCAGGGGACAGAGAGGCCATGGGCTCTGAGCCCTGGGCACTAGCCCGGCTCTCTAGAAATTTAGGTATGTAAATAAACTGTAGATTATAGCCCCTTCTCATCCCGGTAAAGGAGAGTTTAGCCCCAGCTGACATGTGTAGGCAGGTTAGAGTGGTTTTAAAGGCTAACAAAGATCCCTGAAGGCGAAAAGTTAGATTCTATCAAAGCTCCTTGTTATTTTGAAGCCCTCTGGACTCCAGGTCCCCAGTCTCCAGATCGTTCTGAGAAGGGAAGAAAGACCAATAATCACACCTGCTCCACTTGATTCCTACCTCACCCCTCCACATTCACCTGTGAATTCCTATGCTGCTGGTCCTCATTTTCTGATGGCTTATCTGATAATTATTCTTGTACTTCAAACCTCCTTGTGGTTCTCTGTTGCAGCCATGAGCTAAGTCACAGGGAAGAACAATGCTCGATTGCACCAAAAATTTCCTCTCCCGGGCCAAATGGTGACTGATCGCAGCACCCTGACCCTCAAAGATCTCAGTCTGCCACCAGCTGCCAGGACCCTTAGGGGAGAGAAAGCCACTCATGCTTTTTGATGTAACTTTTCTACTTCAGCCCCCATGATGCGGTCCTGGTTCTCAGAGACCTAAGGAAACATGATGTCAAAAGGCCATGTTGTTCATATAAGGAGATTTTTGAGATTCAGAATCTAATTGGTGTTTGAGCTTCAGAAAGTGGCAGATGAAGTCTCCGATCGCATCTTAAATGGTAAAGTGTGTCTCTATTGGCTCTCAGTAGGGAGGATGTCAGAGGATGTGTTTATATTCTCCCCTCCCATTACTGTAGACCTTTGCTGATGTCCTGATACCTCCTTGCAGGGTTATTTTGCAGCTGGGACTGTGACCTTGAAGACATGGGAGTCAGGATGACTTTGAATCTCTCTCTTCAGGGACTCTGTTTCCTCCTCAGCACCATGGTGGCTGCTCAAAGTGAGTTTCCTGGGATCAACAGTAAGGGGTGAAGGGAAAGTTTTCTGGAGACAGGGAGCCAAAGCCTCAGTGTAAACCATGTGTTTTTGACCAAAAAGGAACCACACTGACTGTGAATACTGGGTCTTCTCCTCTGGGGTGTCAACTGGTCATAGTGGCAGATTTTGCAGAGCAATGATATTGAACCCAGACTGAGATGGGTCAGTGACAGTCTGATTCAAAGTCTTCCTTGTTTTCAGGGAGTGTTTGGTTAGTCCCAGTGGCTCCCTGTGTGTGGGAAGGACCAGTGATAGACCTCAGCTGTGTCCCTGGGCTGCTCCTTGCACACTGCAACTGTCCACTTTGCAGAGGACCACCCCTCAGGGTTTCCATGTTTTATATGTTTATGTGACCGTAGGCTATGTGCTTGTGTGTGTGCGTGTAGAGTGAGTATGAGGGGAGTATGAGGAGCGTGTGAGAGCTGTCTGTGCGGGAGGAACAGGGCTGCTGAGAAGTGACTGAGTCGGTTGCTCTGTGAAGCACATGGTGCCCACAGTGTTGGGAGTGCCATGTCCCGTATGTTACCAGATCGTAGATAATCTCACACCTGCCTCTCCTCTCTGGCTCCTCTCCTTCAGCCCCACGGCCTTCTCTCTGCTTGACTGTGGTGCTTGCCCCGCACTGGGTTGTGGGAGAGGCTTTGCCTCCAGGCCTCGCCTATTCCTACCAAGTATCTGTTGTAGAGCAGAGGCACCTGCAGCCATGACAGGAGGCCCTTTGCTAATAGAGATTAACTGATGCCCAGCATAGTTATATTAAGTCCTTGTGAATCATTTCCTGACTTACCGGGGTCCTGGACTGGTCCGTTCTGAATTCTGGAGGGTACATTTTCTCTCTCCTGCATTCTTCTATCCCTCTCTGAAAGTTGGTTTCCACTGAGCCTTGGATTCAGAGGACTGCAGGCATCAGGGATAGGCTGCAAAAACCCTTGCCTTAAGCCTAGAGGAGGCAGCTCTTTCAGATTTGGGTGCCAGTCCAGGCTGAGATTGCTTACAGCTTTGAGTGCTGTCAGTGCTCATTGTCTTCCTCCTAGAGCTCAGTCTCTGTCCTTCCATGATTTTCCTCAGGAAACCCCATCCCTCCAAGTTTCTGCTCCATGAGTGTTGGCCAGATGCTAGTGAAGAGTCTTGATGACTGAGGTGCAGATAGAGGTTTTGGTCCCATGAAGGTGAGAGACAATGAGTGTTCTCATATAAGGCCCCCTCTGCTTACTAGGAAAACTATAGGGAATTTCTTCAGTAGTAACTTAGGTTGCAAGAACATTTCACCAAAGCAAGCATTCTTTTTATGTTCCCAGAACCAACACCATTCAGTGTTATCCTACTAAAAATTTATTCTATTTCATACAATATTGGCCTTGCTCTTTGTAAAACAATAGTCCTGACCTTTCAAAGCATTTCATGATTTCTGAATTGGGCACACATTTCAGGAGTCTCCACTGTGAAATGCATGAAGGCCATTGGCAAAAGATTATCCTTTGAATCACAGTTTATGCCATTATACACAGAAACATAGACCCTCAGAGATTGGACAACTCAGTATTTATTATTTTGTAAACTCTTTTTAAAAATTAACAATATATTTTGGACATCTTGTTATTCTTATTTTACACACTAAAATGTTTTATGGTAGTATGACAAAAATATGGACTATTATAGGGGTATTATGGAAAATTTTAGTTGCTTCCAATTATTTCATTATATGACCGAAATGCAATATAGTCACCTAATCACCCGCTTTGGTTATTTAGTTGTTTTCAATGTTTTGGCTTTCATGAAACATGTTGTTCTGAAATTCCTTGCATTTAAATGTAAATCACTTCATAATTGTTTTTCCTTTTTTTTTAAATTTTATTATATTAATCACCATACATTACATCATTAGTTTTTGATGTACTGTTCCATGATTCATTGTTTGCGTATAACACCCAGTGCTCCATGCAGTACGTGCCCTTTTCAATACCCATCACCAGGCTAACCCATCCCCCCACCCCCCTCCCCTCTAGAACCCTCAGTTTGCTTCTCAGAGTCCATTGTCTCTCATGGTTCATCTCCCCTCCGATTTCCCCCCCTTCATTTTTCCCTTCCTACTGTCCTCTTTTTTTTTTTTTAACATATAATGTCTTATTTGTTTCAGAGGTATAGGTCTGTGATTCATCAGTCTTACACAATTCACAGCGCTCACCATAGCACATACCCTCCCCA
>NW_028070041.1:0-383 GCF_054177405.1 Leptonychotes weddellii
GGTCCTGCAGTGCAATGTCTGTTCCCCAGAACCTGGTGCTTCAGGGGGTGTCTCCTATGTGTGTTGCCCCAGGGGTGTCCTCCCGTTGTGGCTGGGATGTGTTTGCCTTCAGTCTTGTTGTCTGCAATGGCTCCCTGCCTGTTGTGGGCAGAGTCTGGTGCCCGTGGTGTTAGTGGGCTGCTCTGGGGCTGCCTTGGGCTGGAGTTGAGTCAGACCAGGCGTTTGCCGGAGATGCAGTAGCACCAAACTGCAGGCCCTGTCCCTGTGTCGTCCTCGGAGAAGCTTCTGTTCGTGGGTGGGGCCTGCAGTCAGAGCAGGGGCCTGCAGTCAGACCAGCTGCCTGCCCTCAGCCCACTGCTGGGATCACAGTCAGACGGGTGTGT
>NW_028070042.1:0-383 GCF_054177405.1 Leptonychotes weddellii
GCCTGAGTGGCTCAGTTGGTTAAGCGACTGCCTTCGGCTCAGGTCATGATCCTGGAGTCCCAGGATCGAGTCCCGCATCGGGCTCCCTGCTCGGCAGGGAGTCTGCTTCTCCCTCTGACCCTCCCCCCTCTCCTGCTCTCTGTCTCTCATTCTCTCTGTCTCAAATAAATAAATAAAATCTTTAAAAAAAAAAAAAAAAGGATTATTTGTGGGTTTGGGGGTTGAGTTGTATAAGTTCTTTACACATTTTGGATATTAACCCCTTATTGGATATATATATCCTATATATACATAAATATATATATGGATACCAGAGATATATATATATGTATCATTTGCAAAATTTTATCTTCTCCCATTCAGTAGGTTGCCTTGTCATTTTA
>NW_028070043.1:0-383 GCF_054177405.1 Leptonychotes weddellii
TGGCTCAGTTGGTTAAGCGACTGCCTTCGGCTCAGGTCATGATCCTGGAGTCCCTGGATCGAGTCCCGCATCGGGCTCCCTGCTCGGCAGGGAGCCTGCTTCTCCCTCTGACCCTCCCCCCTCTCATGTGCTCTCTGTCTCTCTCATTCTCTCTGTCTCAAATAAATAAATAAAAAATCTTTAAAAAAAAAAAAAAAAAAGATTGTCCTTGTCCTTAGGAGATGCACAGTAAAGTATTTGGGAACACAGAGTCAGGGTGTCTGTAACTCTCAAAGGGCCCAGGAAAATAATAATCATTACAATAATAATGAGTAGTGGCAGTATTATGTATGTGTATATGGACATACATATATGTGTGTGTATAGATAGAGAGAAACAGGCAG
>NW_028070044.1:0-383 GCF_054177405.1 Leptonychotes weddellii
CAACTTCAAAATGGAAATAATAACAATTTATTCACAAAGTGGTGAGTTTAAGAAAGGACAGCATTTCTCAGAGTATGTAACACAGCGCCTGACATAATTGAAATGTGTCAAATAAATGTTATTGAATGAAATCTGGAAAGGAATTTTGAGACCTAGGTACAAATTGTGTGTTGTAGATATATGTTAGTGGAAAAAAAAATGGAGTAATATTAAGATGCTCATCACATTCATTTGATGATTTGGTTTATTTGTTTCCCAAACTAGAAAAACCAGGCATGTGTGAAATCAGTAAAGGGGCTTTTGGAGAAAGTGAGAAAGTTTAAAGCAAGAGCAAGAGAAAAAGAAAGGAAAGAGACAGATGAAGAAAAATTAGACTAAAAAGG
>NW_028070045.1:0-383 GCF_054177405.1 Leptonychotes weddellii
CTCCTCCCTCTGGTCTGATTCAGAAGATCTGCGTTGGGGCTCGAGAAACCTTCACGTCTGACAAGTTCCCCAAGTGACTCTGACAAAGATTGGAGAGCAGATGATGAGAAATGCTGACCTAACTTGTCAGGCAATCAGATGTTACCCGGGTTCTGCATTCCCAGCACCCAGATTCCACTGCAATGCAAAGCAGAATGCCAAGAAATTCCGCAAGTGGGTTCGTGAGCAAAGCTCCACGCTGGCTTGCTTTCTGAGGCCCAGAGCTGACTGTGTCACTCTCCTCTTAAACCACACAAATCTCCAGAGTGGAGCAGTCACGGTTTTCCAAAGCCAGACCCAGGCCACCTTTTCAGGCCTTACCTCTGGCCACTACCTGACATGCA
>NW_028070046.1:0-383 GCF_054177405.1 Leptonychotes weddellii
TAAGACCAGTATAAAAACTCCTATATGTTTGTCACCCTGTTTTCCTCAGTGTCAATAGTTCACCATACTTCCTTCATCATTCTCTCTATCCATATACAGGTGACTCTTGAACAACACAGGGGGTAGGGCACTGACCCCACATGGTCACAAATTTACATATAGCTTTTGACTCCCCCAAAACTTAACTACTAATAGCCTGTTGTTGACCAGAAGCCTCACCGATAACATAAACAACACGTATTTTGTGTGTTATATTATATATTGTATTCTTACAATAAAGTAAGCTAGAGAAAACCTTATAAAGAAAATTATGAGAAAATACATTTACTGTACTGTATTTATTGAAAAAAATCCACCTATTTGACCCACGCAGGGTTTTTTTG
>NW_028070047.1:0-383 GCF_054177405.1 Leptonychotes weddellii
TGGGTGGCTCAGTTGGTTAAGCGACTGCCTTCGGCTCAGGTCATGATCCTGGAGTCCCTGGATCGAGTCCCGCATCGGGCTCCCTGCTCGGCAGGGAGTCTGCTTCTCCCTCTGACCCTCCCCCCTCTCATGTACTCCCTCTCTCTCATTCTCTCTCTCTCAAATAAAAATAAATAAAATCTTTAAAAAAAAAAAAAGAAGGGTTTATTGAGCAGAGCTTTTTAAAACGCAGGCCTGGTGTGTGTGTATCCACATCAGACTGACCCAGTGAGGCATATATGCCACCTTCCAACAGTGCCAGGCAAGGCTCAGGCCACCTGCCGGGGGGCATTCTGTTGTCATGACCAGCAGCGTGCCGTTCAGTCACAACACAGCCCACACCA
>NW_028070048.1:0-383 GCF_054177405.1 Leptonychotes weddellii
CTTGGACTTCCCAGCCTCCAGAATTGTGAGAAAATAAATATCTGTTCTTTATTTTTTAAAGTAAACCCTATACCCAACATGGGGCTTGAACTTACAACCCTGAGATCAAGTGTTGCATGCTCTGCTGACTGAGGCAGCCAGTTTCTGTTCTTTAAATCACTCAGTCTATGCTGTTTTGTTATGGCAGCCTGAGCTGATTAAGACAGAGAAAAGGGGTGCTGCTATAAGAAATACCTAAAAATGTGGACATGGCTTTCAAACTGGGTAATAGATAGAGGCTGGAGAAGTTTTGAGTTGCATGCTAGAAAAAGCCTAGATATCTATAAACAGAATGTCAGTAGAAATATGGATGTTAAAGGCCATTCATTCTGGTGAGATCTCAG
>NW_028070049.1:0-383 GCF_054177405.1 Leptonychotes weddellii
TCTGTTATAAGAGTAAGATACAGTAAGGTATTTCTTTGCTCGGTTTTCTCTTTTCTAAATTAAATATTATAACCCTTACAACTTCATATGATATTGATATTGTTTCCTTTACCTCTCATCTCTTGTCAGCTAGATTGAGTTTTGTCAATACTGTTCTTTTTGTTCTGATATAGTTTTTTATTTATTTATTTATTTATTTATTTATTTTTATTCTTATGTTAATCCCCATACATTACATCATTAGTTTTAGATGAAGTGTTCCATGATTCATTGTTTGTGCATAACACCCAGTGCTCCATGCAGAATGTGCCCTCCTCAATACCCACCACCAGGCTAACCCATCCTCCCACCCCCCTCCCCTCTAGAACCCTCAGTTTGTTTTT
>NW_028070050.1:0-383 GCF_054177405.1 Leptonychotes weddellii
GAACAAGATGAGGATGAAGTGAGAGCCACATGTGCTCAGGGCTTTAACAGCAGCCCCCTCAGCCTTGAACCTAAGCACAGCTCTTAGGATGAAGGTGTAAGAGAGGAAGATGAGGATGAAATCTGACCCCAGTAGTCCAACCAGCCACAAATTGGTAGATTCTGTTAAGGGTGAAATTGTCACAGGAGAGCCTGGACACAGACAAGTTGGCACAGATGCAGTTCTCAATGACATTTTTCCCACAATAATGGAGCTGGGCAGAGAGAATGGGGACAGGTGAAAGCAGCAAAGTATTCCGAGCCACAATGAAAGCACTAGCTTTGACCACGAATTGGTTAGTGATGATGGTTGGATATTGTAGTGGGTGGCAGATGGCCGCATGG
>NW_028070051.1:0-7850 GCF_054177405.1 Leptonychotes weddellii
GAGTGGGGGGTGGGGTGGGAGGGATGGGGTGACTGGGTGATAGACACTGGGGAGGGTATGTGCTCTGGTAAGCGCTGTGAATTGTGCAAGACTGTTGAATCTCAGATCTGTACCTCTGAAACAAATAATGCAATATATGTTAAGAAAAAAAAAAAGAAGAAGAAGGTAGCGGGAGGGGAAGAATGAAGCGGGGGAAATCAGAGGGGTAGACGAACCATGAGAGACGATGGACTCTGAAAAACAAACAGGGTTCTAGAGGGGAGGGGGTTGGGAGGATGGGTTAGCCTGGTGGTGGGTATTGAGGAGGGCACATTCTGCATGGAGCACTGGGTGTTATGGACAAACAATGAATCATGGAACACTTCATCTAAAACTAATGATGTAATGTATGGGGATTAACATAAGAATAAAAAAAAAAAAAGAATATGGGTTCTAATCTCAGATCTTTTGACCTTTGTGGCCTTAGGTAAGTGATTCTCAAACTTAAGCATATATCAGAGTCCTCTGGAGGTTTGTTGCTGTCCCCTACTCCCTTAGTTTCTGATTCTGTAGTGCTATTTCCAAGTTCTCACATGATGCTGATACTGCTTGTAAGTGTATGTCTTCAATCATTTTTGGCTTATAACAAATCTAAGAGGTAAGTATTGTTATTATAATACCTATTTTACAGATGAAGAAACTGAAGTACAGAGAAAGTAAACAAGTTGCCTGACATTACACATCAAGTATGTAACAAAAGCTGAAACATAAGCCCAGGATATGAACTCTGGATCTAGAATCAGGGTACTTAAGACTAAGTCTCTATATGCTTTTGATTTTACAATGTGATACTTTGATAGAAATATTCATATGGCATGATGAATGTACAGAGATGAACACTTGACCAAATTAAATATCTAAGAGAGGCTTTGTAGAAAAGCTGAGTCACAGTTTATAGGTAAAATAGTACTCAAAAATGTTTAATCCATTTCAAGCATTTAGTAGCTGTTGTGACCTTAAGTTAATAACTTACTCCCTTTGGGTCTCCATTTGAAACTTTCTAGGGTTACTGTACAAATTAGACAATATAGGAAAAGTACTTAGCACAGTGTCCTTGGCACTTAGTGTACACTCAATAAATAATTGACTACTCAGAGTGAGGGGGAAGATTTTAAGGTAGTGACCTTATGCAAATGGCTGGTTGTGTGAAATAGTTTTTTGGGTAATGAGAAAAGGTGTTTATTAGAATAAAACAATGAAGAAGGCCTAACTGAAGATGGAAATCATGCATTTATAATGACTCCATAAATGCCTGTGCTTTTCTCTAACTGTGCTCAACTGCATGGATGTAGCAGTAAAGAAGGCATTCAGTGTAGTTTTGATTTGCATTTCCCTGATGATCAGTGATGTTGAGCATCTTTTCATATGTATTTTGTTAGTTAACATGTAGTGCAACATTGGTTTCTGGAGTAAAATTTAGTGATTCATCACTTACATACAACACCCAGTGCTCATCACAACAAATGCCCTTTTTAATACCCATCACCCATCCAGCCCATCCCCTACCCATTTCCCTCCATCAACGCTCAGTTTGTTCCCTACTGTTAAGAGTCACTTATGGCTTGTTTCTCTCTCTCCTTTTTTTTTCTTTTCCCCCTTCCTATATGTTCATCTGTTTTCTTTATTAAATTCCAATTATGAGTGAGATAATATGGTATTTGTCTTTCTCTAACTTATTTCACTTAGCATAATACACTCTAGTTCCATCCATGTCATTGCAAATGACAAGCTTTCAATCTTTTTGATGGCTGAATAATATCCCATTGTATATATATACCATATTTTCTCTATCCATTCATCAGTCGATGGGCATTTGGGATCTCTCCATAGTTTGGCTATTGTTGATAATGGTGCTATAAATATTGGGGCACATATATCCTTTGTATTCTGCCTATTTTTAATTGGATTGTTTGTTTTTTTGTGTGTTGTTTTTTTTTTTAAAGATTTTATTTATTTATTTGAGAGAGAGAGTGAGAGAGAGAAAGAGCACAAGAGGGGGGAGCGGGAGAGGGAGAAGCAGACTCCCTGCTGAGCAGGGAGCCCGATGCGGGACTCGATCCCGGGACTCCAGGATCATGACCTGAGCCGAAAGCAGTCGCTTAACCAACTGAGCCACCCAGGCACCCTGTGTGTTGAGTTTTATAAGATAACTATAGAGCAAACATGGTTACCAGAAGGGAGGTGGGGGGGGGATGTGTTAAATAGGTGATGGGGATTAAGGAGGGCACTTATGATGAGCACTGGGTGATGTATGGAAGTGTTAAATCACTATATTGTATACCTGAAACTGATATTACACTGTGTGTTAACTAATTTGAATTTAAATAAAAACTTTAAAAAAATTTTTAAAAGAAGCATTCATATATTCAACAAATATTTATTGAACACCACACTAAACTAGTCACCATGCTAAACACCAAGGAAACCAGGGTAAATAAAACAGCCCTCACAAAACCCTCTGAATTCTAGGGGTAGTGAGTGTTATGTATTGGACAGAGTAGATAGTGGTAAAAAGAAACAATAAATAAAGCAGAGAGCTAGACTACTCAAGAATTGGGATTATGCTAAGTGGGAGGAACAATAAGATAAGAAGGTAAGGCACTTGAGGATGTTAGTAAGAGAATGGTGCAGTCATGAATATGAAAGCAAGAAAAGTTAGGATGGAGTTAAAAATGGGGAGAAAGGATTGTAATAAATGGAGAGGGAAAAAGATGGATAAGAGATTAAAGATCTTTAAGAGGTAGAAGAATCCAGTTAGTGAAGTGTGAATTAGAAAAAAAAAATTTACCAACTTTCCTTTATCCTACATATTTTTCTGAATTTGTGGAGCTTTCCTAGAATTTGTCTGATAGTTGGCCATATATATGATGTGACTATGTAGTGAAAGGCAAATTTTGTAGCTTATGTAGCTTATGGAATTCATTTCAGGACATAATATGCTCTCATCTATGCATGAGTAGTTGATAAATTGTTTATGTGTATATATTTAAATACATATAATTATTTAGTATATAATTATAAAATATACATATTTGTATTTGTATTAATTTACAAATACTTATATAATTTACATTTAATATATTATATGCAATGCAATATATATTTAAATAATACATAATATTTTTCATAATATATAACACTAAATGTATATTAAACTCTGGCCTTTGTACATTGAGCATAAATCAATGGAAGATGAATAGTAGTGTATTGACAGTGGATGGTATCTTATATCATCAGTATAATATCTTATAACAAGTCATAGTATGCCATGAGTTTTTTGAGCTCCCTGTCCAAGAGGTTGCATTTGCCATCAAAGTATGTTACAAAAGAAGGTTCACAGAATTATTTACTGATCCTAAAAGGACTGGTGTGATCTCTTTTGATGATTTTCATGAAGTACATTAACTCTTAAAATGAGACATTTGCTCAAATATGCTCATATAGTTACCCTATTTCCCCAATAAAATACTAGAATTTTGGGGCACCTGGTTGGCTCAGTCAGTGAGGCATGTGACTCTTGATCTTGGGGGTTGTGAGTTTGAGCCCCTTGTTGGGTGTAGAGATTACTTAAAAATAAAACCCTAAAAAAAAGAAGTACTAGAGTTTTTTTGTGAACCTAAAACTGTTCTAAAAAATAAAGTACATTAAAAAATACCAAAGTATCATAAAATGTTTGATAGCTACAACATCGAGGCAAATGATATTATATATTTACAGTACCTTCCTCCAATTCTCTGCAAATGTTCTAATAAGCAATAATATAGATCTGTATTTTTACGGCTTAAATCCGCAAGTAACTCTCCAAAATATTTGGGGTCCAACTTTTCAGGGCCATCATCTTGAATTATCACCTGAAGAAAGCATCAAGTACGATTATAAACAACATTAAGTATTTCTAAGTTGATAGATGTTTTGATATTAAATGAGAAAAAGTTACATAACCTATTAATACAAGTAACTTATTACAAAGTCATCACATGAGTCAACCCACTAAATTTTCTTTACAACTGAGGTACACATTTTTCAATATGAAAGGAATTTAAAGGAAAAGCAACATTACAATAACATTTTCAATTTTATTTCACTAATCTAAATGATCTAATGAATGCAAAACTTGAATAATTTATATAAAAATTCTTGATATATATATATATATATAAAAGTAAAACAAGTAAATCAAAATCTCTAAATTGCCCATTATCACCACATGGCTTACTCTTCTGTTTCCTGTTGGAAAAGAACATGTTAATTATTTGAATTATACTGACATTAAAGAATTAATTTTATTTGGACTTGCATCTTCTCAGTGAAAGACAGCGTAATTTATTAACATATATTAAAGTTAGATTAAATTAATCTTCTCAATTCAATATGTTTTTAGGTATTTCTTCTTATATTCCCTCCAGTTATTATTTGGACTGAATATCTAGTCAATCTGACATGGGAAAGAGTAGCTAAGGGTCAAATGTAGAAAATTCATAGACTTCAAAAACATTTGAAATCCTAAACACAATTACTATGAACAGTGTCCTAAATAACACCTATTCTATTGGCTTCATATAACTTGGTACCAAACTTTTCAAAAATGTTGACCACCTTGTCTTCCATCTCCAAACACTAACTGGAGGCTAATAACTTAGATTGCATTCCATACTACCTTTGATATTGCATGTGGGACCAAAGGTGTCCTATAAATGCATTTATTCCTAAGTATATATATGATAAATAGACTTCATATTTGACCACTAATACTTCCTTTTCAACTTGTCCTCTGAATGCAGACCCTAAAAATCATGTATGCTGAGGCAAATGGAAGATTTGCAAATATTGCAAAGTAAGCAAAGATGAGTTTTCATAACCATGTCTGTGATATGGTAAGTCATTTATAAAATACAGATAAATTGGGGTGCCTGGGTGGCACAGTCAGTTAAGTGTCTAACTCTTGGTTTCAGCTCAGGTCATGATCTCAGGGTCATGAGATCAAGCCCCATGTTGGGCTCCACACTCGGGGCAGAGTCTGCTTGAGATTCTCTCTCCTTCTCCTTCTTACCCTCCCACTCATGCTCACTCTCTCTCTCTCTAAAATAAATAAATCTTTAAAAAATACAGATAAATAGAAAATGCCATATTAAAAGTACAGAATAGTATCTTCATGTTTTCATTAAGATATATATATATATTTCACATTTTTGAAATTCTTGATGAATACACCACAATGTTATCTTGTCCATGTACCCTTTGAAGTTGGTTTCTTAGAGAAGTAATGATTGCCTCCTAAAGAGAGTAAAGTCTCCTATATAAAGGCATAAGTAGATAACCTGGTAAACTCAATATCATCACATAATGTGTTTATATGTCATAAATTACTAACTTGTGCATATTCAATATAAAACCTTCAAATGTTAACACATAGCAGCGCTTTCTATTTCCCAACATTTTCTCTGTTCCAACCACAGTGGATTTCACTGTCCTGGGCACACATCATGTTATTCCTGTCTCTATTCTTTACTCACATTTTTCACTCCTTGGAATACGCTCTCTCCTTCTTGTTGTGTATCCAAATCTTACCCACACTTTGAACACCATCTCAAGATTTAATACCACCATGAAAACTGGAAGTACACCAGCCGACAAGCTAATTCAACGTAGCTCTCTGTGCTCCATTATATTAAATTGTTTTCATATTATTTTACATGTGTAAATCTTGTTCTCTCAGAATCCTCTCCCTACGCTGAAGAAATAAACTTTAGAGTAAAGAATGAGTAGCACCTGTGTGGCTCAGTCAGTTAAGCATCTGACTCTTGGTTTTGGCTCAAGTCATGATCTCAGGGTCATGAGATGGAGCCCCCTCATCGGGCTCCATGCTCAGTACAGAGTCTGCTTAAGATTCTTTCCCTCTCCCTCTTCCCCTCCCCCAATCTCGCTCTCTAAAATAAATAAATAAATAAATAAATAATAAAATCTTTTAAAAATAATGAGTTATATTTTTTTTAGTCTCCAAAACATTTATTTAGGGAATTAAAAATGCATAAAATTAAATGAAATAACTTTCAGGAACAATATTTCATTCCATTTAGGCCATGAAATTTTTAAGAAAAAAGTTGTTTGGAAATTTGTCACATCATTTGAGGGTGAATTAATAGCAGAATGTCAAGTTTGCTAAACCAAAATTTTAAGGGAATGAAAAACTTCAAAATATACAACATTCACAATAAACATATTCAGCCCAAACATAATGAGGTATATAGAGAATATGAAGAAAATAAAGGGTTAGAGTGACTGCCCAAACTTCTAAACAAGATTTTACAAGAATTCTTCAGGAAAGAATTCCTTTTAGATTTGTGTTAATGACACTAAAAATTGAGACAAAAATCTGGTTGAAATAATTGTTAGATTACATTTTCAGTAGTTGAACTCAGAAGGTATATGAAATTTGCAAAAACTGTGAATCCCAAGCAAAAATTCTTTTTAGAAAATATGTTTCTAAAAAACTTTTCCATGAATTATAATCTGCAGGGCACAAAACAGTAAGTGATATTATTAAATATGCTACTTCCGCATCTTGTACATCAGACATTTGGACAGAAATATTTTTAAGTATGACAGCAGAGTAAATTGATGAATTTAATGGTTTCTAATTTACTTGTGTACTTTGCTGGGTCTCACAGCAAACAATACAATGTATCTGATTGGAAAAATACTAGGACAAAAAGTCCTTTTTTTTTAAAAAAAGATTTTATTTATTTATTTGAGAGAGAACACATGAGAGGGGATAGGATCAGAGGGCAAAGCAGACTCCCTGCCAAGCAGGGAGCCTGATGCGGCACTCGATCCAGGGACTCCAGGATCATGACCTGAGCCGAAAGCAGTCGCTTAACCAACTGAGCCACCCAGGCGCCCCCAAAAAGTCCATTTTTAACAAGTGCTATAGAACTGTCGTTGACAAAGGAACAAACACAATGAAGGCCATGAGTAAGTCAGAAATTGCAAGCATGTTCTATTAGTTGTGTGCATAGAAAGTAAACATAGCTAAACATAATTCAGAGAATACCTGGCTCTAAGTGGGGATATAGCAGGCTGGCAGATCATCCTTCAGCCAAAGACAAATTTTATGGCATATAAGAGAGTTTAGAACTATTTTATCAGGATATTCAAGCAAAACATGATAGCACTCAAACATGTTAAAAAGGCTGACTGAACACATGAAAATAGTTTATTTGCAAAAAGCTGCTAAAGAAATCACCATGTATGCCAAGAGTGCAAGTATATTTTACATGATACCTGCTGTAAAGATCCTATCGTTCTACTCCAGAAAAGATGTTAAATTATTGTGCATGTGATATAAGCTTAGATGCAGATGAAAATTCAGAAGTAATTTTGTTATCTGGAAAACCAAACACATTGCTCCACTGTCACATTTTAAACCCAAGGTTTAAAAGTGACAGATTTTTCTTAAGTGATAGTATAAAATAGCAAATAAAGAAAATATCAGAATGTTTTAGTTTGTGGGACTGTTTTTATAAATTATAACTACTGATCCAATCTTCAATCCAGAAACTGAAGAGGAGCGTGCTCTTTCAGTTACTATCAAAGAGAAAAGTTTAATAACTTACTGTAAGACCATCAGTGGTACCCTATCCTACAGCTAGGTAAAAACATGTTTTTCTTCATCAGTCTTAACTTGAGAGAAAACATCTATTTAGTACTGCAAAATGTAGTATAGTAACCACAAAAGCAAGTTAGGCACAGACTGAAGTTATTGTTTCTATGTTATAATAATATTGAAGGTGTAATAATAATTTATGATTTTA
>NW_028070052.1:0-383 GCF_054177405.1 Leptonychotes weddellii
AAATATTTTAAACATATAGGCAATCCTGATTGAAGCCCTTTAATAAGATAGAACCTTAATAAGGAATTATAATAATATCAGTAACACTATAGAAATAATTTACCCTATAAGTATTACAATTTTATTTAACTAAATGTCATAATTCTATTGATTTTTTATTACAATCTTTTATGATTACAAAGTGCTCAATGAAAATATTGAGTTGATAGAGAGGTAAAAATAGCTGATGCCAAAGCGACTTTAACCTATCTTCTTTTTGTTTTGGAAGTTATTTTATTATTTATATACATGGAGGTATTATGAATACTTTAGCAAAATCACTTTTGTTAACTGCCGGTTTAGCATTTGGTTTTAGTGCCAATGCTGCAGATCAATTAAACAAT
>NW_028070053.1:0-383 GCF_054177405.1 Leptonychotes weddellii
GCGCCTGAGTGGCTCAGTCGGTTAAGCGACTGCCTTCGGCTCAGGTCATGATCCTGGAGTCCCGGGATCGAGTCCCGCATCGGGCTCCCTGCTCGGCGAGGAGCCTGCTTCTCCCTCTGACCCTCCCCCCTCTCATGTACTCTCTCTCATTCTCGCTCTCTCAAATAAATAAATAAAATCTTTAAAAAAAAAAAAAAATGTCATGACCCCTTGACTTTTCCCCATGCTCCCCTTCCCAATTCAAAGTCCTGGGTAACTGTCAAAGTCATTCATCATACTTTCTTCTGTTTAGGTTTCAGAAATACAAATGATGCAGTCTTTTGCAACATAATTGAATGACAAAAGATGATTAGTCTTGTTATATAAAGAACTCCTATTAATCA
>NW_028070054.1:0-383 GCF_054177405.1 Leptonychotes weddellii
GCGCCTGGGTGGCTCAGTTGGTTAAGCGACTGCCTTCGGCTCAGGTCATGATCCTGGAGTCCCTGGATCGAGTCCCGCATCAGGCTCCCTGCTCGGCAGGGAGTCTGCTTTGCCCTCTGACCCTATCCCCTCTCATGTGTTCTCTCTCATTCTCTCTCTCTCAAATAAATAAATAAAATCTTTAAAAAAAAAAAAAGCTAGAACTTCTATGGAGGGAAATGGGGCAATATCAAGCCCGACCACATAGCATTTACCCTTTGACCCAGAAATCCCACTTCTAGGAATGTACCTGGAAGGCAGACCTCCAACAATACAATAGTCCAAATTATTCAATGCCACATTATTTGGAATTGCAAAATAGTATAAACAACATCTGGCCAAAC
>NW_028070055.1:0-383 GCF_054177405.1 Leptonychotes weddellii
TCAGGGTGTTTGTATCCCTTTGAATTAGTATTTATATATTTTGAATTGAATTAGTATAAATATATATACTATAGTATACTATAGTATATATTAGTATATATATATTTTTTATTTTATTATGTTATGTTAATCACCATACATTACATCATTAGTTTTTGGTGTAGTGTTCCATGATTCGTTGTTTGCATATAACACCCAGTACTCCATTCAATACGTGCCCTCTTTATTTATTTATTTATTTATTATTATTATATTATGTTAATCACCATACATCATTAGTTTTTTGATGTAGTGTTCCATGATTCATTATTTGTGTATAACACCCAGTTCTCCATGCAGAATGTGCCCTCCTTAATACCCATCACTAGGCCAACCCATCCTTC
>NW_028070056.1:0-383 GCF_054177405.1 Leptonychotes weddellii
GCGCCTGGGTGGCTCAGTTGGTTAAGCGACTGCCTTCGGCTCAGGTCATGATCCTGGAGTCCCGGGATCGAGTCCCGCATCGGGCTCCCTGCTCAGCGGGGGTCTGCTTCTCCCTCTGACCCTCTTCCCTCTCGTGCTCTCTGTCTCTCATTCTCTCTCTCTCAAATAAATAAATAAAATCTTTAAAAAAAAAAAAAAGTGAGAATAGTTTCAGCAAGAAGTCACTCCAGCGAATTTGTAAAGGAGAGGAAACTTTTGACTATAATGAAGATTGGGAAGTATTCTGCAAGAAGCCACATTTCATTCAGCATGAAGAAACACATATAGAAAGGAAAGCCTGTAAAATTAATCAATATGCTGGCACATTTTGCAAGAAGCCAAAG
>NW_028070057.1:0-383 GCF_054177405.1 Leptonychotes weddellii
AAGGGGAAATGACACTAATATCCATTAATGACTCTATCCACTAATGGATAAAGAAATTGAGGCATTCAAACAATTCATATCCAGTAATAAAATGGACAAACAACTGATGCATACAGTGACATCGAGGAATTTCAAAACTTTGTGGTAAGTGAAAGAAGCCAATTACAGCATAGTGTGTATTGCATGATTCCACTTATATTAAGTTCTAGACCGGCAGATCTAAGTAATGGTGAGAAGTCAGAAATTGTTTTGCTCTGGAGGACTTGGGAGTGTGGATTTACTGACATAGGACCTGAGAAACGTAAAGTGGTGATGAAAATGTTCTAAGGTGAATTGGGATGGGGATTGCATATTGCATGTATTTGGCAACTCCCCCCCCAAAT
>NW_028070058.1:0-383 GCF_054177405.1 Leptonychotes weddellii
CTGGGTGGCTCAGTTGGTTAAGCGACTGCTTTCGGCTCAGGTCATGATCCTGGAGTCCCTGGATCGAGTCCCGCATCGGGCTCCCTGCTCGGCAGGGAGCCTGCTTCTCCCTCTGACCCTCCCCCCTCTCGTGTGCTCTATCTCTCTCATTCTCTCTGTCTCAAATAAATAAATAAAATCTTTAAAAAAAAAAAAAAAAAGACTTGAGTCAACAAGATTAGTATTTCCTGTTTCTGAATCTTGTATGGCATTAGATTTGTCCAAATATGTATGTCATTGTACAAAAGCAATTTTCTTCTCTTTACTTTTATCTCAAATACTCATAAATAAATTCATTTAAGATGTTCACCATGTTTTCCACATTGTAAAAGTACATGATATTA
>NW_028070059.1:0-383 GCF_054177405.1 Leptonychotes weddellii
CTCCAGGATCTCGGCCGTCAGGTACTCCAGCACGGCAGCCAGGTAGACGGGCGCGCCGGCGCCGACCCGCTCGGCGTAGTTGCCCTTGCGGAGCAGGCGGTGCACGCGGCCCACCGGGAACTGCAGGCCGGCCCGCGACGAGCGCGTCTTGGCCTTGGCGCGGGCCTTGCCGCCTTGCTTGCCGCGTCCGGACATAGCTTGAGAACAGATGTGTAATAACGGAGAAAATTTCCGTTGGGGCAGGTGCCCGGCCTTTATATAGTCTAATGGTAGGTTGTGAATTGCTATTTGATTGGCTGATAGTCTACCAATGAGAGAACATTCCTGGAATCACCTCATTTACAAACACGCCACTACCCATTGCCCAATCAGATGTTGGCTGC
>NW_028070060.1:0-383 GCF_054177405.1 Leptonychotes weddellii
GCGCCTGGGTGGCTCAGTCGTTAAGCGTCTGCCTTCGGCTCAGGTCATGATCCCAGGGTCCTGGGATCGAGCCCCGCATCGGGCTCCCTGCTCCGCGGGAAGCCTGCTTCTCCCTCTCCCACTCCCCCTGCTTGTGTTCCCTCTCTCGCTGTGTCTCTCTCTGTCAAATAAATAAATAAAATCTTTTAAAAAAAAAAAACATATTTTGACTGCACTTTCTTAGTGAAATCAGTCAATTCAAAGAGGAAAAAAGAACAGCAAAGAAATAATGGCATTTAAGAATTCTATTATTAACTATTAAAATCGAAATTGTTATTTTGTTCATCTGTAAATTGCTATTTTGAAGCTATCATAGGTACATTGTAGGATAAAGAAAATAATAA
>NW_028070061.1:0-383 GCF_054177405.1 Leptonychotes weddellii
TCCTCAATTCCTTTTCAAGGCACAGAGATGGCATTCTCAGGACCTTGAGGCAGCTTACTGCCTTCTAAGCCCATTTTTATAAGAGCTCATGTTCTCTTCCTATGTATATAAGAACTGTATTTGCCAAGCAAGTTTGCTGGTAGTGGTGTTAAGAAACAGTTATTTCTTCCTTAAAATCCAGCCCGATATTTCATTCAAGTAACTTCTGGTGTAATTGACCTCTTTAGCTCTGGAGAGGGAATAGCATGGAGTTGGAAGACATGGGCTTTCCTTCTGACTCTGCTGCTCTGCAACAGAGGACACGGTGTTTGCCTTCAGCTTTCTCAGAATTAGAGCTCTCCTTGGTAAAATGCCAGCACCAAGGCAGAGAGGGGGCTGGCTGA
>NW_028070062.1:0-7849 GCF_054177405.1 Leptonychotes weddellii
AAGAAAAAAAAAAAAAAGGCCTCTGAAATGCTCTCAGACTGATACTTCCCAGCACACCGCCCCCCCACCTGGTGGGCACCCCCCACACACTCATCCACACCCATGGAGCCCTCAGCTCTTCCTCTGGCCCCACCGGGGAGCCCAGACTGGGTTTGCATGGTGGAATCCCCACTCCTGAACAAAGACACACATGCTGAGGGAGGCAGGGAGGGTTTGCAGTGGGCTTCCTGCTTCCGCGTGGGCTTTAGCTCCTGGCGCTGAGCGAGTACCATGGGTAGCAAAGTGATCATGCCCCATTTCCAATGAACTAGTGAAGCTCTTTCACAAGGGCCCACACCACAAACACCCTCCTCTCTGCCCCACAGGGATGAAGCCCTGAAACCCAAGGCCAAGTTCAATGAGACCCATGCAGGTTCTGACTATAGACAGAATGAATATAGGGGCGCCTGGGTGGCTCAGTTGGTTAAGCGACTGCCTTCAGCTCAGGTCATGATCCTGGAGTCCCGGGATCGAGTCCCGCATCGGGCTCCCTGCTCGGTGGGGAGTCTGCTTCTCCCTCTGACCCTCCTCCCTCTCATGCTGTCTCTCATTCTCGCTCTCAAATAAATAAAATCTTTAAAAAAAAAAAAAGAAAGAAAGAATGAATATAATACAACGGATGGAGCTCTGTTTTCCTGTGGAAGCCCACACATCTTCCTTGGCCTTGTAGCTGGCCCTTAAGAGGCATTAGACACCTGTGTGGGAGAAGGACCAGCCTGATGCTAGCCTTACCCCTGGGGGCCAGGGTCCTACACTTGTCCAGGATCACGTATGGGCACAGGTTCTTCCGTGCACCGTCCAGCAACACCCACCCCCGGATGAGCCCCACCGCCACATCCTCGAAGGTAACTGACTCCTAAAACAACACACATATATTCTGGCTCAGCAAGGACCACCTGCAGGACAACTGGTTATCACTGGGGAAAGGAGCACGTTCAGAACACTCCCGCCACAGCAGGGCTCAGCAAACCTGGCCTGCCTCCTGTTTTAATAAATAAAGTTTTACTGGCACACAGCCTTGCCCATTTGTTTGTCCATCTCTACAGCGGGTGTTGTGCTGTAACAGCTGGGACCGCGACAGGGATCACATGGCCAACTGAGCAGACAAGATTTCCTTTCTTTTAACGGTTGGACAAATCCGAGAGTGTAAGCTTTGGCTCTCTTTGTCACTTCACACCACCAGTGACTGCCCGAGCCTATTTCTGGACTCTAGAGAGTTTTTCCTAAACTCTTTATTTAAGGCATCAGAAGTTTGGGATTGATCACTTAATTTTCATGAAATCCCTAGACCCCCTTCCCAAGACTTAAGCACTTTGTAATCTTTTATGTCTGTGAGAATAGGACTACCACTGCATCTGAGAAACTTAATGGTCTTTTCATCTCAGAACCCCGTAGCGCAGCATGCTCTGACAGAGCTTCCGTGAGGATGGGAATGTTCTAGGTCTGTGCTTTCCAAAAAGGCAGCCACCAGCATGTGTAGCTATTGAGCACTTGAGTGGCTCAGGCAACTAAGAAACTGGGTTTTTAATTTTACTGAATTTTAATTAATTTCAAGTTATACAGACACGTGTGTTTTTGGTAGGCCTCCCAAGGGATGGCCCAGGTGTGGAGCTCTGCTGCTGCCAAATCTAAATGAGCCCCATTCTGCAGTCAGACTCCGGAATTAGGCACAGAGCCCCGGGGTCACTGTGGGGACCCTCCTCCCAAGCCAGTTCCCACCAGAGCTCAGGCACTGAAAGAGACTATCAGGTCCCCTGGGGCAAGGCAGAGGGTGCTCCACACTTCCCCTCCCCTTTCTTCCTCAGTTGGGGGTGGGGAGAGAGGGGACAGACCCAGAGTACATAATCATGCTCCCCTCCCGCAATGATTCCGACTCCTCCAGTCCCCTCACCATGACACCAGCACCAGGATTTGAGGTCTCATCAGGCATCCTCCCTGCAATAAAAGAGACCAAGGTAATAAAAAAACAAAGGGGGGGTGAGGGTGAAGCAGAGCCCCACACAGGGGTTTGGCCCAGGTAATACCACTTCCATGGGCCTTCAGCAGGGCAGCCCAGTGAAAACCCTCACACTGCATCTTTCCCAATAAGCAACATATTGCGCCCAGAGCCACCTTCCAGACTACAGCCCCCGTAGTGGTTCCTCTCATCTAATAAAAGGATTATTTCTCCTCTTATATTCTCTCAAAATACCTCTAACAGCCTCTACTTTTCCTCCACTGCCTCTTATCAAGTTGTGATTTTTAATTTATTTGCTTAGGTGATTTTGCCTCTCCCTCTCCAACTATAATGTACATTCCCGAAGTACAGACCTGTGTTCACCTTTTTCAGGACTCCAAATCCTGCCACTAGCACAGTGCTTGATCCGTGCTGAGTACTTTATATATTAGGGGTTGGTAAACTTTTTCTTCAAAAGGCCAGAGTTAATATCTTAGGATTTGTGGGCCAAATGGCCTCTAAACCAACAATCTAACTGTGGTTGTAGCACAAAAACAGCCACAGACAAGAGGTAAACAAAAAAAACACATTTGTTTTTCCATAAAAAAAACCTTTTTTATGGAAACCAGCATTGGGTCAGATTTGGCATAGTTTGCCAACCCCTGCTCTGTAATGTGATAGAGAGAATACATCAACCAAATTCTCTCAACTGCACATCCTACATGCTCTCAAACATGCCAACTTTGCCAGTTCCCCAACCATCATCAGGCCCCAGCTACCAGCATGAGTCATGAATTGATTCTAGCTCATATATGGACTTTCCAGACACCCTATTTATGGCCAACTCAGTTTCAATTCCCAATACCAACATATATGGACTCTCCATTCATTCTTGTCCACATGCTCAATCCAGGCGTAGGTGTTTTGTCTAAATCACAAACACTCTGTCACTCTCCTACTTAAAACTGATTCAGTGGTGGGGCGCCTGCATGGCTCAGTGAGTTAAGCATCCGACTCTTGACCTCAGCTCAGGTCTTGATATCAGGGTTGTGTGTTCAAGCCCCGCAATGGGCTTCACCCTGGGTGTGGTGCCTACTTTAAAAAATAAAGAAAATTTTAAAAAAACTGAAGGCTTCCCAATGGCCTTAGAACAAGGTCCAAAGTTTACCCTGGCCTTTAGGGCCCTGCCCACCTCTCCAACCTGGCTCATACATTCCACACTTTGTTTTCTCTACTTTAGCTGTCCCTCTTCTCTCAACTCCTGAAACACACCAGGCCTAGTCCTGCCTGAGAGGCTGTGCATCTGGAATGTTCTCTCAAATCTCTTCCCTACTCCTATTCCTAAATCCTTGTCTAGCTACATGCAGCTCATTTGGGGGATTCAAACATTTATCCCTTGTAAGGGGTTTTTCCTGACCTCCTCCCCAAGTTCTCCTGCTCCATGTTTCCTTATCACCCTGGTCATGATTAATTTAAGGGAGGATAAAACCTCCACAGTGGCAAGTATTATATTTATTTCAATCACACTGTTTCCCCCTGTACAAGGCCCAGTTCATAGAGGGCATCCCCAATGGAAGTGTGCCAAACAATCAACACTCCCCAAAAATAATTCAGCATAGTCAGCCTGAGGCATGCACCTGCACAGACACACAGAACAACAATGTAACACCACAAAATCAAATATAAAAATGACTTAAAATGCCTGTTCATATAACATAAATCAACACTAGCTTTCAGATGTCTTTAAGAAACAATGTTAAGTCTTTCTAAGATGGCAAGGCAGAACCTGGGCTCTTTTCGACAACAAACAACCTCACTTGAAATCTGAAGTCTACTTTTCTTCCAGAATTAATTTTTTTCCTCATTTCTCAAAAGTTAGTTTTAACCCTATTATTAAAAAAAAAAAAAAAAGACACTCCATTTATGACCAACTCAATTTCAATTCCCAGTACTAACAAACTATGTCATCTTTTTTCCTGGAGTCCCATATATTTTTAAGCCTCGTGGCGATTCATTCACAGGCTTGAGGTAACCAGACTGAGAACTGCCGGGAAAAGAACTGAATAATCTTCCTTTTCGTTGATGGTAAGACTTCTGACATGACTGGGAAATAGCTTTTCTTAAGACACCCTCATCTTGCAGGGAAAACCACTGATGCTCACAAATTAAAAGCTCTTTTAAATGAAAGAAAGGAATAAAGAGAAAGGAAAGGAAAGGGAAAGGAAAAAATGAAATGAAAGCTAAATTAACAGCCCCTAAGCTAAAGAACTACAAATAGTCACCAAAAAAACTAAAAAACAACAGCAACAACAAACTCTTGCCATCCCTTGATAGAGGGGACATTCCATTTTTTTAATTCACTTGACAGTCACTCAAACCAATCGGCACATGCAGCCTCAGCACCTAACTTTCCAGTTGCAGAGTAGGTAACATGAAACGTCCTATGAAATAAAACGTGAATTACTAATAAACAGCTCCATGCATAAGGGAGGTACGGGAGTGCCCTACAAATCCGGAAGGACGGGTGAGGGCTGGGCCGGCTGGGGGCACCACATTCCTGAGCTCCGGGACCTGGACTGTACTACGTGATTTCCCTTTTGATGGATGGGCGACCGTCCTGTCTGCCCGGACAGGCGGTACCTGAGGGCAGGGGGCCGGGCCGGGGGGTCGGGGTGACGGCTGCGAGGCCGAGTGGTGCGGGCCCCATCCCGGCGCGGGGTGCCACCGCGAGGAGGAGGCGCCGCCGCATGGGCGGCGGTCCGGGGCCCTCCGGCCCCTCCTCGCGCCCGCAGGGCCCTCCCGCCTTCCCGAGAGGCCGGGCCGCACCTGCAGATCGGCCGGAGACACTCCCACCGCAGCGCGCCGCGCGGCCCAGGACACCCGCCGCCGCCCGTGGCCGCCGCGTACTTCCGCTTCCGGCCTGGAGGTCGCCGGGAGCGGAAGTGGCCGGGGCTCCAGTTCTCGGGACTAGAGGAGCTTCAGGCGGTGACAGAAATGTTGACCTCTTCTTCATCCGGCCTCGGAGAGTAAATCCTAGTTTCCTTCCCCGCGGGGTGAAGTTAGGCTCTGGAATGGGGTCGGACTGGACCTTGAATGGGGCGGGCAGAGATGGGGCCTGTGCCTGAAGGACGAGGCTAGGGGGGAGGGGGGCGCCTAGGTTGATGGGCGGGGCCCGGGCTTGGTGGGCGAGGATAGGGGTGGGATCTCGCTGGCAAGTCGGGATGCTCAGTGTTTAACTTACCTTCGCCCACCTACGCTTTGATCCTTTGGTTCAATCCATACTCCTACAAAAACATACCCATGGGTAAAATTTATTTTTCAGTCTTTCTAATTTCTTCTAAAAATAGGATTATATATTTTATGTCTTCTACAACTTACTTTCTCACTAAAAATAAGATGTGAAAAAATGTTCAAGACAATAGAAAATCTGACTCTTCTTTTTAAGATCTAATATGGGGGCAACTGGGTGGCTCAGTGGGTTAGGCCTTGGCTCTTGGTTTTGGCTCAGGTCATGAGCTCGTGGGTCGTGGGATCCAGCCTCCCCACCCCCACTCCCCGTGGGGCTCCGCCAGCAGCGTGCAGTTGGCTTGAAAGATTCTCTCCCTCTGTCCCTCCCCCAACTCGCGCTGGAGTGCTCGCTCTCAAATAAATAAATCTTTTTAAATATTTTATTTATTTATTAGACAGAGAGAGACACAGCTAGAGAGGGAACACAAGCAGGGGGAGTGGGAGAGAGAGAAGCAGGCTTCCCTCTGAGCAGGGAGCCCGATAAGGGGCTGGATCCCAGGACCCTGGGATCATGACCTGAGCCAAAAGCAGACGCTTAATGACTGAGCCACCCAGGCGCCCCAATAAATAAATATTTTTTAAAAACAAAAACTAATGTGTTTGGTATATAATATACATAATACATACACATAGGAGTTGAAATGGGAGGGGTCTCAATCCATCTCCAAATTTTCCCAGAAATAACCACTGTACCCAGTTCCCTGATAGTCTTTATATATCAAGCACATGTGTATATTATTTCTTTCAATAAATACTGATACAGCATCAGTTGATTGCTACATGCTAAGTGCTAGGATTACAAAGTGCCTTCCTGCAGGGGTGTTCCAAGTGGAGAATTGGAGGGGAGATATGGAGAAAGAGATGAGGTTGATGCATTCCAGTAAAACTAACAACACGGTGTAGTATGTGCTATGTTAGCAGAATTTGAAAAAAAAAAACAACTGATAAGAAGATATGGAGGCAAAATCAAGAAATTTGGTATGATTGAAAGTGAGTCTTGAAGGATGAGTATCAAGCCATTGAAATGGTTGTAGGAAAATGTTACAAGTATCGGGTATCGTGTAAGCAAGAACACAGCAGCATAGGGGATATACACATTCTGGGAATACTGAATAAGGTGTTATGGCTAGAAATTAAGGGTATGTGTGTGTTATTTTCACAAACATAGACAAATAGATCCAAGACAAAACAGCTCAGAAGCAGATTCAGGCATATATGGACATTCAGTATGTGTTAGTATTTCAAGTCAATGGGGAAGGGAAACTGTTGGGACAATTGGCTAAAGGATTAAGTTATTAGGTCTCTATTTCACATCATTCACAAATAATTTATTTATATTCTACATGTTCCAAAATTTCACTATGATCTATTCAGTAGGCTTGTTTAATATAGAAATGAATGTGTTTCAGCTCTAGGAAATTGTTTTATATTATTTCCTTGAATAATAGCCTCCTTTCTGTTTGGTTTTTTGTTTGTTTCTTTCTTTCCAAAATTCCTTAAACTTTATGTTTTTGGTCTCCTTGCAGATTGTCACCACTTTATATCTTATCCTTCTATTGAATTTTTATGTTGGCTGCCATAACTTTAATTTCTTAAAGCTCTTCTTTATTCTCTGAAGATTCCCTTTTTCCCCAACTGTTCTGGTTTCATCTTTTTGAAAATACAAATTAAAAGTATGTTTAAGAGTTCTCTTTGTTCCCAGAATTAGTTTGGACACCGTGGAATCTCCCTACTGCTCACATTGTCAAAACTAGGAATCCACTGAGGTTGTGAATTAATCTGCAGCCTCTGCAGCTGTAATTCTGCTATCTGCAAAATAAATTTTGAGGTTAGTTTTAGAGTTATTTCAAACTTGAGGCTATAAGAAATAAGAGATTGGGTGGTTCAGCATTCCCAAATCAATCAATGTGATAGAACACAGTAAGAGGAGAGAGAAGAATCATATGGTCCTCTCAATTGATGCAGAAAAAGCATTTGACAAAATACAGCATCTTTTCCTGATTAAAACTCTTAAGAGTATAGGGATAGAGGGAACATTCCTCAAGTTCATAAAATCCATCTATGAAAAACCCAAAGCGAATATCATCTTCAGTGGGGAAAAGCTGAGAGCCTTTCCCTCTAGATCAGGAACACGAAAAGGATGCCCACTCTAGCCACTATAGTTCAACATAGTACTAAAAGTCCTGCAACATCAATCAGACAACAAAAAGAACAGTATTCAAACTGGCAAAGAAGAAGTCAAACTCTCTCTCTTTGCAGATGACATGATACTTTATGTGGAAAATCCAAGACTCCACCCCCAAATTACTAGAACTCATCCAGCAATTCAGTAATGTGGCAGGATACAAAATCAATGCACAGAAATCAGTTGCTTTCTTATACACTAACAATGCAACTGTAGAAAGAGAAATTAGAGAAATGATTCCATTTACAATAGCACCAAAAACCATAAGATACCTCAGAATAAACCTAACCAAAGAGGTAAAGGATCTATACTCTAGGAACTACAGAACACTCATGAAAGAAATTGAAGAAGACACAAAAAGATGGAAAAACATTCCATGCTCATGGATCAAAAGAATAAAC
>NW_028070063.1:0-383 GCF_054177405.1 Leptonychotes weddellii
CCTGGGTGGCTCAGTTGGTTAAGCGACTGCCTTCGGCTCAGGTCATGATCCTGGAGTCCCGGGATCGAGTCCCGCATCGGGCTCCCTGCTCGGCAGGGAGTCTGCTTCTCCCTCTGACCCTCCTCCCTCTCATGCTCTCTGTCTCTCATTCTCTCTGTCTCAAATAAATAAATAAAATCTTTAAAAAAAAAAAAAAAATACCCATACAAATATAAACTAAGCAGATTAAACATCACTCCTATTTGGCATGCTTCCTTTGTAATTTAATAAATCAAATAAACCTAGTTTAACATTTTCCCTTTTTATAGGGAGAAAGAACAAATCTTTTGAGATGTTCTAGGGACCCTCTGAAATTCTCAAAGTTAGTTCAAGATTAAAAAAAA
>NW_028070064.1:0-383 GCF_054177405.1 Leptonychotes weddellii
TTCACTCAGCATAATACCCTCTAGTTCCATCCACGTCGTTGCAAATGGCAAGAGTTCATTCCTTTTGGTGGCTGCATAATATTCCATTGTAGTGTGTTTTTATAAAAGTATATAATCATTTTACAGCCCCTATTGAATTAATAAATCCGAGTGTGAAGCATCAATGACTGATACCATCATATGTAAGGAAACAACTAGACATATTCCTTCTCATGAAAGAATAAAATATGCCAAATGGATTAAACCTGAGTCTGAAAAATACCATCTTGCTGCCGTTTTGCAGGATATATAGAGAACAGAGGAATGTATTGCTCTACACCATGAGTTTGCAGTCAGCAAAATCCAGACTGGAAAACTCTATAGGCCAAATGTCCTGGATTATT
>NW_028070065.1:0-383 GCF_054177405.1 Leptonychotes weddellii
CTCAGTTGGTTAAGCGACTGCTTTCAGCTCAGGTCATGATCCTGGAGTCCCTGGATCGAGTCCCGCATCGGGCTCCCTGCTCGGCAGGGAGCCTGCTTCTCCCTCTGACCCTCCCCCCTCTCGTGTGCTCTATCTCTCTCATTCTCTCTGTCTCAAATAAATAAATAAAATCTTTAAAAAAAAAAAAAAAAAAAAAAAAGAATCAGTTTGTCAATTTCCACAAAAAAAGCTGTAAGGATTTTGGTTGGAATTGGATTAAGTAAATAGATCAATTTGGAGAGTGTTGACTTCTTAACAATAATTGGGTCTTCCAGTTCACAAACACAGTATACATCTCCATTTATTTAGGTCTTCTTGCATTTCTCTCATCACTGTTCGTAGTT
>NW_028070066.1:0-383 GCF_054177405.1 Leptonychotes weddellii
GACAAGGTGCTGTTCTCACAATGCACACACTCTGGGAGAAGGGAGGCAGGAAAATGTAAATAAAAACATAGATAAATATCATAATTTTAGACTGTGCCATACACGAAAAAAACAGAGCACAGCTGTGCTTCCTGCCTCCATTGCCACCAAGCCCCTGTGAAAAAGCTTATGGCAAAGGGAAGCAAAAAAAAAAAAAAAAAGAAGTAGCAAGTTCTGAAATTTGCCCTTGATTGCACCCACCCTGTAGAAGAGAGAATCATAGATGCTGCCAATTTTGAGCAGTTTCTTCAGGCGAGAATCAAAATGAATAGAAAAGCTGGGAATCTCAGTGGAGAGGTTGTAACCACTGAAAGGAGCAAGAGCAAGATTATGGTAACTTCTGA
>NW_028070067.1:0-383 GCF_054177405.1 Leptonychotes weddellii
GAGACGATGGACTCTGAAAAACAAACAGGGTTCTGGAGGGGAGGGGGGTGGGAGGATGGGTTAGCCTGGTGGTGGGTATTGAGGAGGGCACATTCTGCATGGAGCACTGGGTGTTATGCACAAACAATGAATCATGGAACACTTCATCTAAAACTAATGATGTAATGTATGGGGATTAACATAAGAAGAAAAAATAAATTAATTAATTAAAATATCGTGCATTAGCTATGACTTAGCAGCCCAATCAGCATTGATGGTAACAGTACTGAGAGTCTCAGCATTAACCAGGTTCTTCTGATCACACAGGCATTTTTTTCTCTTACCTGGAGGGATATGACAGGTGAAACCAGGTGGGAATGGAATGTGGTATAGAAATCTGCTTA
>NW_028070068.1:0-383 GCF_054177405.1 Leptonychotes weddellii
CGCCACGATTATCATGCGAACTCTCCAAAGGGCAGCCTTCCCCGTGGGCAAGCCGGTCAGGAGGGCTCCGCTGGTCCTTGGGGGCGACATCAGCTCTGATGGCAGCGTCCGTGGGAGGGGGTGCGGCCCTGCCCCCTCCCTGAACCACGCCCACCGTTCTGTGGGGTCCGGTTTCAGGGACCAAGCAGACGACCTGGTCAGGGGGTGAGGGTGTGGACAGCCGGTTGTCAGCTCAGCACTGAGCCAATGCTGGTACTTGCTTTATATGCGTTAGGCCTTGGTTTCCCCGTTTGAAAAACGAGGGATGGGGGCTAAAACGTTTCCCACTTCAGCCCTCACACTGTTGCGGTTCTAGTTGAGAGGTAGTTTCTTCTTTTCTTTTT
>NW_028070069.1:0-383 GCF_054177405.1 Leptonychotes weddellii
GCCTGGGTGGCTCAGTCGGTTAAGCGACTGCCTTCGGCTCAGGTCATGATCCTGGAGTCCCGGGATCGAGTCCCGCATCGGGCTCCCTGCTCGGCGGGGAGTCTGCTTCTCCCTCTGACCCTCCTCCCTCTCATGCTCTCTGTCTCTCATTCTCTCTGTCTCAAATAAATAAATAAAATCTTTAAAAAAAAAAAAAAAAGAACCAGTAACAGAGAATGTAGCGATATGCACTGCTCAGAGTCTGGTTACAGCCTTCGTTCACCGTGTAAAATGCTCTGCTTCACCTCACAGTAGATAATACAAACTTCTGATGGCACTTTTTCAGTGTTTGCTGCTTTCATCAACCCATAAGTATTATTATAGAAAACTATTCCAAAGACCTT
>NW_028070070.1:0-383 GCF_054177405.1 Leptonychotes weddellii
CTGTTAGTGTTTCAATGACCATTTTTCTCCAGCTCCTCTACTTCCTCTTTTTTCTAATCCTCCTCCTAATTATTACCATTATTATTATTTTGGAGGAAGAAAGAGGGACTTATTTATTAGGCATATACCATGAAATAGGCACTTAAGTAATCTCTTTCAAATCTTACAGCCTTATAAATAATTATTTGATGAAGAGACATATCATAGGTTAGTGCAACAACAGATTTATATTCAATAGAAATATGTGAGCCACATGTGTAGTTTTAAATTTTCTAGCAGTCACATTAAAAAGTAAAACAAGTAGGTTAATTTTATTTTAATGGTATTTTTAACCCAGAAAATCCAAAATATTATAAATCTCAAACCTAAAACACTTGAATCAA
>NW_028070071.1:0-383 GCF_054177405.1 Leptonychotes weddellii
GCCTGGGTGGCTCAGTCGGTTAAGCGACTGCCTTCGGCTCAGGTCATGATCCTGGAGTCCCGGGATCGAGTCCCGCATCGGGCTCCCTGCTCGGCAGGGAGTCTGCTTCTCCCTCTGACCCTCCTCCCTCTCATGCTCTCTGTCTCTCATTCTCTCTGTCTCAAATAAATAAATAAAATCTTTAAAAAAAAAAAAAAGAAAATATAAAGACAATCAAAGTTAAGGAAGGAAGGAGAGATTAAATGGACAAAACCCAAAATGAGGAACATGCTCATCTGGCGCAGACCTGGTTAACCAGACAAGATTCAACTCAACAGGTGGAAATGCTGAGTCACAAATGTGTTCAGAGCTCTCTGGTTACTGGTTGATTCCACGAGGAATGT
>NW_028070072.1:0-383 GCF_054177405.1 Leptonychotes weddellii
CCTGGGTGGCTCAGTTGGTTAAGCGACTGCCTTCGGCTCAGGTCATGATCCTGGAGTCCCGGGATCGAGTCCCGCATCGGGCTCCCTGCTCGGCAGGGAGTCTGCTTCTCCCTCTGACCCTCCTCCCTCTCATGCTCTCTGTCTCTCATTCTCTCTCTCTCAAATAAATAAATAAAATCTTTAAAAAAAAAAAAAATTACACACATTATAGCTCCATCTCTCAATTACTTCAACTCTCTATAAGACCGCATCCATTGGGAAATAATTGCCAGACATTGAAGGGGTGCTCCCTTGAGTATGCTCTCTAAGAGCAGGTGTCTACCCATGCTTGCAAAGGAGAACACAGAAAAGGATCAAGATAGTCAACCTTGCATGATAGTGAA
>NW_028070073.1:0-7848 GCF_054177405.1 Leptonychotes weddellii
TGTCTCTTTGTATTATTTTAGCAGCTTCTTTATTTCTAAAATTATTTAAAAATAAAAAGCTTAAAAATGCTTGATTATTCAAAACACAAAATCATTTTGGAAGCATAGAAGAGCTGGTGAGATATAACATGTTAGATAAATATAACTGAATGTAGAAACTCAGATAGAAATGGAACATTCCTTTTGCCTAAGAACATTTTCCAAACTGTTGGAAGTGAGCTGTAGTTTTAATAATTTAACAAAATGTGAGTATAATACGACGAAACCAAGGATCTGACCAAAGGGAAAGTCTAATAAGTGATCTCAAAGGGCCATGCTGTCAGTCTAAATATACATCAAGCCCAACATCAACCACTCTCTTCTCTTAAATGACTGTAAGAAAACCTGCCTTGGTACAGAGCACAGCAAGGAAAACAACTGTGCCTGAGAAGTGAAATGACTAATCAGCCTTCAGCTGAATTCACAATCTACTGTATATGTGCCCATAAATTTTTTGATACTCCTCCTTTTAAGAGGTAGGACCTAACTTCTTTCCCCTTGATGATAGGCTAGATTTAGTGATTTCTAATAAATAGGATAAAGGGAAAGTGATGGTCTGTGATTTCAAAGTCCAGATTTTTCCTCTTCCCTTTCAGATTGCTCACACTGGAAGTTAAATTCTATGTTGAGATCAGCTCTATGGAGAAGTACATGTCAAAGAAATGTTACAGCCAAGTGAGTGAGCTTTTTTTATAAGCAGATTCTCCAGCACCAGGCAAGCCTGAGATCTCTGTGGCTCCAGAAAACATCTCATTCCCAGATTATTAACCTTCAGAAACATTGTACTCTGCTAATTTTTGTGGTAATAGATATTTAGTATACAGCCCAAATTTTTTAATACTCAGGAGGTTAGAAAAACAAGCAGTAAATTAAACATGTATCTGCCCAATAGGCTTCTGGTTTCTTGATGGAAATAGGAGAAATTCTCTCTGGAGAAATACACCTTAATTTTCACAGAATTCTGAAGGAATTCTCACAAATATTATTCTTAAAAGAAAATAAGGAATTTAACATAAAATATTTCTAAGCCACAAAGAAATTAGCTGAATTGAAAATGTATATAAATATTGAAGTAACAGATCTAACAATTACACTGGAATTAGCAGAAACAGAATATAAGGGAAAAAGAGACTATTGTTGTTATTTTCTAAAAAATTAAAAAGCAACTTGAAAATATTTGAGGAAAACTACTGAAAAAGCAAGCTTGAAAAGAAAATACATTGCAAAAGCAAATACAGGTACTAACTGAAAAAGATTCAAAGGGTAGGTTTAAAGCAGACTAGACATAGCCAAAGAGATAAATGGTTAGCTTCAGAAGTAGATCAGCATTATCTACAATAGCCAAATTATGGAAACAGCCCAAGTGTCCATCGACTGATGAATGGCTAAAGAAGATGTGGAATGGAATATTATTCAGTCATAAAAAAGAATGAAATCTTGCCATTTGCAACAATATGGATGGATCTAGGGAGTATCATGCTAAATGAAATAAGTCAGTCAGAGGAAGACAAATGCCATATGATTTCACTCTTATGTGGAATTTAAGAAATAAAACAAATGAGCAAAAGGGGAAAAAAGAGAGAGAGAAGCAAACCAAGAAATAGTCTCTTAACTATAGAAAATAAACTAATGGAGTGGAGGAGGGTTGGGGGGTGGGTTAAATAAGTGATACGGATTAAGGAGGGCACTTGTTGTGATGAGCATGGGGTGTTGTATGGGAGTGTTGAATCACTATATTGTACACCTACAACTAATATTACACAGTATGTTAACTAACTAGAATTTAAATAAAATTTTAAAAATAAAAAATAAAGTGAAACAAATATAAAAATTATGTTATGTACCTTAAACTTATGTAATATTATATGTTAATTATATCTCAATAAAACTGAAAAAATGAAAAAAAATTTCCATAGTGCTGCAAAGAGAGAAGGAAAAAATATACATGAAGAGAGGTTAAGAGACATGGAGCATAGACTGAGAAGGTTGAATATGTATTGTTGGGGAAATAAAATTAAAATCCTAGAAAATTTCTCTACAAAACAAGAGAAAGAAAACAGTTTTTTATTGAATAAAGATTTAAAAAAATATGTGATATACATAATAGAAAATCTGCTGAGGATTGCAAAGGCAGAAAGAAATCATCCTTTTACATAACCAAGCAGATGCAGCCTCTCTCAGACATGCTCTCAGAATAAACCATAATTAATCCTGAAGTCCAGAGACAGATGCACATAAAGAGTATGTCAAGGGATTTAGGTAGAAGACAGTCTTGTAGGGGCAACCCAAGAGTCCTGGAACAGATCTTTCCCTCAGAGCAAACAGAAAGAACCAACCCTTCAGGTACTTTGATTTCAGACTTCTAGTTTCCAAATCTGTGAAATAATAAATTTCTGTTTTTTAAGCCATCCAGTTTGTGGTTCTTTGTTGTAGCAGCCCTAAAAAACTAATATAAAGGGTAAAATAAAGATATTTTTCAGACAAATCTGTGGGAGTTTCCCACTAACAGATTCTCATTAAGGAAAGTCTGAATGATGTGCAAGGTAAGTGATCTAGATTCACCATGAAAAGAATAATAAAAAATATTGGATATATCTAATAAGAATGTTGAGTACAACAAACTAGTTCAGGTAAAAATGGAATGATAAATTTATTAACAAATACAAGAGAACACAAGAGGGGCACCTGGGTGGCTCAGTTGGTTAAGTGACTGCCTTTGGCTCAGGTCATGATCCCAGGGTCCTGGAATCAAGCCCTGTGTGGGGCTCCTTGCTCAGTGGGGAGCCTGCTTCTCCTTCTCCTGCTCCCCCTGCTTGTGCTCTCTCTCTCTCTGTCAAATAAATAAATAAAATCTTTAAAAACAAACAAACAAAAAGAAACGAGAACACAAGAAAAGAGAAAAAAATGGAAATATCAGAACAAATAAAATCACAAAAATAGGTGATAGATATGCATCCAAATATATGAGTATTTATTGTAAAAGTAAATGGATAAAACAATATATTTAAAGGCAATTGTTTTGAGATTTGCTTTTTAAAAAAATCCAACCTTTTCTTACATGAGACATAGCTTAACATATACTTAACAAAAATATTGAAAACAAATTGCAAAAGATGCATCTCTGGCAGAGATAATTGTCAAGCACAATCTTGTATAGTTATATTAATGTAAAATTAATGCAGATTTTTCTATAAGACCAAGCATTTTCAAACAAAAAGAGAGTTATTAAATAGTGATATCTATTCCCAGAAGGAAGTATTTATTTTAAATGTGTAGGCAATTGATAATAAGGTCTCAAAATATATAAAGACAAATTTGTGTAAAGCAATTTTAAGTATTGCTAATGATAATCCTAATTGATGCAAAGTATTTTCTCTGTGAATATCACATGATTGGAGCATCCTCTATAACTGCAGTCTGTAATTATGTGGGGACTCTTTTAGTGCTTATTCTGAGAGTTAAATCTCTAATTGATAACTAAATATATTAGTGTTGGACATCATCTGGCTCCAGCCCCTCATTTTAGAAATACAGGAATTGAGATCCATGGATATTAAAGAAGAGCTGCCTAAATAGTATTTTGTGGAAGAGCAAGAGATTAGTCTTCTAACTTTCCAACCAAAGTTCTTGGCACTATTTCACAATGTCTGCAGTTACCATTTCTGCACTGAAAAGAAAGAGGTAACATAAATATTTCACTCTCTGAAAACTATAATTTCAAGTGACCATTTCGTTTTGGCTCCAAGCTCTAGATGAACTTTCATGCACTGGAGACCTGGTCTCACAAAATAGCTCACTTTTTTTTTTTTCTCCATACAGCCCTGTATTGTGATTGTGTGCATGTATGTGACCTAGTGAGTATGACAGGAATGGTTAATAATGTGCTAACTGTACCAAAAATAATCTGTGACAAAAGAGTAGTATTTAGAGCAATAGCAAATTATCACTGCTAGAAACATTCGTAGTGAGGACTCTACTAATGGATCTTAGACTTAAATATGCTAATATTTCAAAAATAAGTTTATTTTTCTCCACAGGACAGATGATGATACTTCTGACTTAAAAATGAAATTATGGATTAGAAATTTAATTACAGAATTTTATTTTATATGCTTTTTTAAAAAAACAAACAATACCTAAAATATTTAAACTTTAAAATTCATATTTAACAGTAGCTCTTATTTCCAGGTAAGAACTACACACTTTGTAGATATTTCTTCTTAACTTATATTAATCAGGTACAGTAATATTTAAAAGCATGGTATCAAACTAGCTCAGATTAAATTTCATTTATTTTTATCTGGGAATCTGGGCAAGTTACCTTATCTCTCAAATAGGGGAAATAATTGCATTAACATTTAGGTGGCTGCAAGAAATAAACTAACTGTATTAATATATATGAAGTGTTTAAGCAGTACCTGCACCTACTTCCTAATTATGGCAGAGGCAGCGAGTATCCTGGCTGGGCAGAGGTATTGGTATTAGGCATATTTATTATATTTGGAAAAAAATGGAAAAGTAGTACATATTTCAGAATAATTAACAAATAGAAATAAGAGATTGATGTCTAGAAAAGGACAAAAATAGAGAACATATTATGCATTATTGGACAGAAGATTTCCTTAGCTCCTCCTATCACCTTGCTCTTCTGAAAAGCAGTCAGTATAGACTGGTCAGAAATGAGGACGCTCAATACTAGGGGAATGAGGCTGTAACCTGGGAGAAAAATAAAAATCACTGTCTGTCGGAACAAATACTGTTTTCTCTTCCCTGGCTGGCTTGATTTGGGCTGGTCTTTGTCAAGTTGTATTAACATCTAAGATTTGGGTGTGGGATTAAAAGGAAGTGGGAAAAGAAATCATTCTGCCTTATTGTTCTGCCAGTTTCACTACTTAACTGTATCTTAAATCTGCCAGTTTGTCTTTCTTACTTTCAATCTCCCTACTCTGTATCACCATCAACTTTCACCTAGACTATTTCAATAGTATTCTAACTGCATTCCCTGCAACCATTTTTGCTCCTTCTAAATCTAGTTTTTAAAATCAACTTGAGACATCTTTTTCAAATAAAAATGTTTATTACCCTCATTCTTTTCATGTCTTCAGTTACCAACTCTTATGTTTAGAGAAATCTCAAATCATTTGTCCTAATATGATACTCTAAGTACTTCTCTAGCATCATCCACCATGAGACCTTTCTGCCCCCATACAGTCCAGTCACCCTGCCTTATCTTCAGTACTTTAGAGAAGTTTTATTTCCAGTGTCAGGGTTTTGCCTGTGCTGTTTCCCCTGCCTAAGAGGTCCTATTACCCAGTTATTACCTGGTTAACTCCTACTCATTCCTCATTTATCAACATAAAAGCCATGTCCTCAGAAATGCTGTTGCTAATAAAAATGAATCTAAATGAGTCCCTTTTATCAGGTAAGCCTCAATTACAGGAGGAAATACAAAACAGCTCTGGACATTTTAATCAAAAATAGATTTATTAGAGAAAATTTTCAGAAAGCTCTAGAGGTTAAGCAGTCAGATAGACCACCAGCAATTACTCCCAGAACAAGAGCAGCTAGCTACCCAGCCAGGATACTCACTGCCTCTGCCATAGTTAGGAAGATGGAGAATCAGAAGGCCATTACTGGTACTGACCTCAAGATCATACTGCTACAGTCATGGCATCAATAAACTGAATTTACAACCAACTGCCACATCCCCTCAACTTCTACAAAGCAAGTGACTAGATTCTGGAATTACAATGCAGAAAAAAACATACTGGATTTCTCTTCAATTAAGCTTTATGGCACAATAGCCCAAGAAGCCTCATTTTTGCCTTCAACATCTCAGAACTTCCAAAACCCTGACTGGAAGTTTTCTAGCCTCTGCAGGATAGAAGCTATACCAGAGGAAGTTTAAAATGGGTGCTGAGTGCCAACCACTGTATCTACAACATGTTCCTTTTATGTTATTATATCATATTCTTCTTACTGTGATTTTACTTGCTGCTATATACAATAGATTTATCTTGGTTTGTTTTCTTTTATACTACCTATCTCCTCCATTAGATTATAAGCTTTGTGAGGACATGAACCAATTTTGTTTACTATTATGCAGTGCCTGACCCACAGACGGTCTACAGTAAATTTTTGTTGAGGGAATTAATTGGAAACATTGGGCCTCATTTCTAAGTGGGTTCAATACTCATCTCATTCACTAATTTATTAAACAAATGCAGAAACTTCTTAGTCTGTGTGGGCTTCACTGATTTGTCTGCAAATAAGGCTAATAATGTGGTATGAATAACACCCATCCCTCTCTGTTCTTCTTCTATGTTAAGCAGCTTGTTGCTAAATATAAGGCCTAAACTTCCTGGAATGGGGCAAACAAGATCTTGGCTGAGTGTACACAATGCAAACAGCTAGCCCCCAAAGTCCTCTATCTAAGTGAGTGTTTCAAATGTACCTTCTTTTTTTTTTTTAATTTTATTATGTTATGTTAATCACCATACATTACATCATTAGTTTTTGATGTAGTGTTCATTGTTTGCGGGTAACACCCAGTGCTCCATTCAGTATGTGCCCTCTTTAATATGTGCCTTCATTGTCACTCTCAGGTTGTCACTGCTCAAGCACTGCTGATCCTGAGATATCAGAGAGAGCTCTAGCCTTCTTTCAGGCAGAACTATGTACTGAGAGTCACCTACCAAAGCCCCAGGGATACATGTGAATTGCAGAAATTCTCAGAGTCTTGACTTCTCAGTCTTCCCCTTGGACCAAGGACAAGTCCAAACTCAGTGCAGAGAATTCATGCCACTGTGTTCTCCTGCTTAAGACCTCTCCTTCCCAGTCTGTTCTTCAGGCCTTCAAAAGAATTGCCCATGGTGGAGTGTTTGTGTGGGTGTGGATATGTGCGTATGTGGGCATTGAGGGATGGGGGGTTAGAGAGCAGTGGGCAATAGCAACTAGATACATCCTCTGTCTTCTGTATACATGGGAAGTGGGGACACTACCAAAATGGATAATACTGGGGGAAAGAGAGAGGATAGAGAATTTTCTATCCTCAAAACACAGTGTGGTTTGGAATGAGGATGGAAGTCATTATTGTAAAGAAAATACTTTGTGTATGGTGTAAGAGAATGGTTGAGTTTCATTCTTCTGAATATAGCTGTCCAAGTTACCCAGCACCACTTATTGAAGAGACTGTCTTTTTTCCATTGCATATTTTTTCCTGCTTTGTTCATTAGTTGACCATAGGGTTGAGGGTCCATATCTGGGCTCTCTATTCTGTATCCATTGATCTATGTGTCTCTTTTTGTGCTAGTACCATGCTGTCTTGCTGATCACAGCTTTGTAATATAGCTTGAAATCAGGCAACGTGATGCCCCCAGCTTTATTTTTCTTTTTCAACATTTCCTTGGCTATTCAGGGTATTTTCTGGTTCCATACAAATTTTAGGATTGTTTGTTCCAGCTCTTTGAAAAATGCCATTGGTATTTTGATTGGGTTGGCATTGAATGTATAGATTGTTCTGGGCAGCATAGACATTTTAACAATGTTTATTCTTCCGATCCATGAGCATGGAGTGTTTTTCCATCTTTTTGTGTCTTCTTCAATTTCTTTCATAAATGTTCTGTAGTTTCTACAGTGTAGATCCTAATGGTGCTGGGAAAATTGGACAGCTATATACAGAAGAATGAAACTCGACAATTCTCTTACACCATACACAAAGATAAACTCAAAATGGATGAAAAACCTCAATGTGCGACAGGAATACATCAAAATCCTAGAGGAGAACATAGGCAGTATCCTCTTCAACAT
>NW_028070074.1:0-383 GCF_054177405.1 Leptonychotes weddellii
TAATATCATAAAGAAAAATACAGTTAGCTCAAATAAGATGGAATACATTATCACAATAATATGGTGGTTCCAAGGAAACAGATGTTTTACTCTGAAAATCTAAGAGGTAGAACTTTTAGGTTCTTCTTGTTAGCATTTTATTTGCAAATACAGATGATTTTACCAAGTACCTGGGTGGGAAATTGTGGTTGACTCCCTTCGGGAGGGTATATGCATACTCTAGGTGTGAAAACAAGAGGGAGGATGGTTATTTGCGGAGCAAAAGAGGTGGACTGGAGCCACTGCTATTCATCCTTCTGAATCTTTTTTTTTTTTTTATTCTTATGTTAATCCCCATACATTACATCATTAGTTCTAGATGAAGTGTTCCATGATTCATTGTT
>NW_028070075.1:0-383 GCF_054177405.1 Leptonychotes weddellii
GGGCGCCTGGGTGGCTCAGTCGGTTAAGCGACTGCCTTCGGCTCAGGTCATGATCCTGGAGTCCCGGGATCGAGTCCCGCATCGGGCTCCCTGCTCGGCGGGGAGTCTGCTTCTCCCTCTGACCCTCCTCCCTCTCATGCTCTCTGTCTCTCATTCTCTCTCTCGCAAATAAATAAAATCTTAAAAAAAAAAAAAAAAAAGAAATGTGAGTCTGGCACAGATGATGACAAACGGTCGCCGTACTGACAGCAACACTAAGTTCTCACAGAATAAAGAACGAAACGTAATTTCCTTTCTGCCCAGAGAAGTGTTGACACAGCAGGTCCGAGATCGCTTGTCCTCAGAAAGGCCCGCTCTGCGAGGCTGGCCCTTGGCTGGCGTCT
>NW_028070076.1:0-383 GCF_054177405.1 Leptonychotes weddellii
TGCTCGTACATTTACTAGACCAAGCAGTGAGATCTTTCGTTCACATTTTTCTGGTTATTACATTTAAATTTTTTTGTTCACTTTACTTACATACTGTGAAGTTAATGGCTCTTTGTGTATCCTTTTGAGTTTTGACAAACATACGTAGTCCTGTGACTACCATCAGTCCAGACACACGACAGTGCCACCACCTCCCCGAATTCCCTCCTGCGGCCCCTTTACTTCAGTTTGCCGGGGCTGCCGTGACAAGGTACCACAACCTGGCTGGATCACACAACAGACATTTATTGTCACAGTTTTGGAGGCTGGAAGTTCAAGATCAAGGTGTTGGCAGCGTTGGTTTCCTCTGTGAGTGAGAATCTGTTCCATGCTCCTCCCCCTGG
>NW_028070077.1:0-383 GCF_054177405.1 Leptonychotes weddellii
GGGTGGCTCAGTCGTTAAGCGTCTGCCTTCGGCTCAGGTCGTGATCCCGGGGTCCTGGGATCGAGCCCCGCATCGGGCTCCCGGCTCCGCGGGAAGCCTGCTTCTCCCTCTCTCACTTCCTCTGCTTGTGTTCCCTCTCTCACTGTGTCTCTCTCTGTCAAATAAATAAATAAATAAATCTTTAAAAAAAAAAAAAAAACCATCCACTTGAGTTCTTTTCACATATCTGTGTTCTGTTTAGTTTGTAAGCATTCTGAGAACAGGAATCACTGCTTCCTGACACTTACCAGGTCCCCTACAGCTGCTTCAGAAGTTGTATTTTTCCGGATAGATAATAGGTAAATCCTACTGACATTTAGTTTTTCTTGTGTTTGTACTTTGTT
>NW_028070078.1:0-383 GCF_054177405.1 Leptonychotes weddellii
AAAAAAAAAAAAAAATTGTTAGAAAGCAGATATCATCAAATCGGTTCTGGGAAGTGTGAAATCAAAGTTGCACAACCCAAAGAGGTATACAGACAGCAACGGCAACAACAAAAAGGAGGAAGAGGTGCTGCAGCTGGTGGACGGGCTGGTACTAGGGGTCGTGGACGAGGTCAGGTCCAAAACCGGAACCAAGGATTTAATAACTATTATGATCAAGGATATGGAAACGACAGTAGTGCGTATTGTGGTGATCAAAACTGCAGTGGCTATGGCGGCCACGATTATACGGGGTACGGACGGGGCTACGCGGGCTACGCTGGCCAACAGAGCACCTACGGTGAGGTGGCTCGATGGGGTGGCGATCGCCAAAACGATTACCAGCC
>NW_028070079.1:0-383 GCF_054177405.1 Leptonychotes weddellii
AAAGACATACAAAATACAAGCTCTATTTTATTAGCATTAGATTCAATAAACAGATAGGCAGAAAGGAAAGTACTTTGTCATAGTCCCCTAAATGTTTCTAAATGCTCCCTCTCAATTTGGACATTTACTTCAATCTCTTTGGTGTATACTGATATCTCACCGTATTTTCTTGATGACTTTTATTGTTAAACATCTTTTTATGTGCTTATTGGACATTTGTATATCTTCCACTGTGAAATGCTTATTCAAATTGTTTGCCCATTTAAAAAATTGATTGTGTCATTATTGAATTATAAGTTATTTATATATTCTGGATACAAATACTATATGAGACACATACATTGTAAATAATTTTTCCCTGACTGTGGCTTTAAAAAAAAAAA
>NW_028070080.1:0-383 GCF_054177405.1 Leptonychotes weddellii
GCCTGGGTGGCTCAGTTGGTTAAGCGACTGCCTTCGGCTCAGGTCATGATCCTGGAGTCCCGGGATCGAGTCCCGCATCGGGCTCCCTGCTTGGCAGGGAGTCTGCTTCTCCCTCTGACCCTCCTCCCTCTCATGCTCTGTGTCTCTCATTCTCTCTGTCTCAAATAAATAAATAAAATCTTTAAAAAAAAAAAAAAAAGAAAATGACAAACATATAAATAATAGTGAGAAAGAAGGCTAAAGAAACACTACAGATACTCATTGATCACAAAAAAAAAAAAAAAGCAAGAGAAGAAAGGAACAAAGAAGAACTACAAAAACCCAGAAAACAAATTTTAAAAATGTCAATAAGCACATACCGATCAATAATTACTCAAAATATA
>NW_028070081.1:0-383 GCF_054177405.1 Leptonychotes weddellii
GGGTGGCTCAGTTGGTTAAGCGACTGCCTTCGGCTCAGGTCATGATCCTGGAGTCCCGGGATCGAGTCCCGCATCGGGCTCCCTGCTGTCAGCAGGGAGTCTGCTTCTCCCTCTGACCCTCCCCCCTCTCATGTACTCGCTCTCTCTCATTCTCTCTCTCTCAAATAAATAAATAAAATCTTTAAAAAAAAAAAAAAGATACTGAGTTCTTCTCTGTCCTTGAATATATCAGTCTAGTATCATTTTTTGCTCCATTTTGGCTGATTTCCTCACTGACCTGTATATATATAAAAAAAAATTGTCCTTATTTAGTAATTGATTTCCATGATAGGTTTTGCTTCCTTATATGTAATATTACTTCAACTAAAGCTATATAACCAGGA
>NW_028070082.1:0-383 GCF_054177405.1 Leptonychotes weddellii
GGTGGCTCAGATGGTTAAGCATCTGCCTTCGGCTCAGGTCATGATTCCAGGGTCCTGGGATCGAGCCCCACATCGGGCTCCTGGCTCAGCAGGGAGCCTGCTTCTCCTTCTCCCTCTGCCTCTCTCCCTGCTCATGCTCTCTCTCTCTGTATCTCTGTGTCTCAAATGAATAAATAAAATCTTTAAAAAAAAAAAAAAGGAAAGTGTTTCTGCAAAAGTGTTTCATCTTTAAGGAAATTCATGGGAAAGACTGACAGGTTTCTGATAACCTGATAAGATCAATTATTTTTCACGTAGGAGGAATAATAATGAACTTTTCAAGTGCTTCCCCAAAGCTACCTGCACAGCCCCACCATATGCCATGAGATAATAACCCAGAACCT
>NW_028070083.1:0-383 GCF_054177405.1 Leptonychotes weddellii
CTGGGTGGCTCAGTCGGTTAAGCGTCTGCCTTCAGCTCAGGTCATGATCCCAGAGTCCTGGGATCGAGCCCCGCATCGGGCTCCCTGCTCGGCGGGAAGCCTGCTTCTCCCTCTCCCACTCCCCCTGCTTGTGTTCCCTCTCTCGCTGTGTCTCTCTCTGTCAAATAAATAAATAAAATCTTTAAAAAAAAAAAAAAAATTAGGAAATTTATTATCTCATAAATCCTGAAATGCAGATGGTACTGGCTTCAAAGCTGGATTACATTATGGCTCCCTGTTCTTTCCTTCTCTTTGCTCTTTTGGAGGGCCCCTCAGAGGCTGCCAGCACCAGCAGGGCACTTTTTTGATCACATACTGTGAGAAAAAACCAAAAGCCTTTACCT
>NW_028070084.1:0-7848 GCF_054177405.1 Leptonychotes weddellii
TTCTGTTCAGAGAGTTGTTGCTATTCCTTTCTTCGATCTCCTGTTGGGTTTGTAGGTGTTCAGAATGGTTTGATCCCTATCCAGCTGAATTCCTGAGAGGAGACGAAATCCTGGTCTCCTACTCCTCCGCCATCTTGCTCCGCCCTAAAACATATTCTTTAAAAATCAAAGAAAATTGGGAGTAAACAGCCCATAAGGCCACTCTATAATTTCATATATTTGTAATCACAGAATTTTTTTCCCGATCTCATTTTTAGATCTATGCATAGCGATTATTATTATCATTTAAAATAGTGATATCATACTTCATGGGACTGATTACTTACATCTTTCACCCTTTTTGGATATTAATCTGACTCTAGACTTTTCCTTTTCCACCAGTTTAAGTAAGGCTGAAGTGAGCAACTTCTAGCAGATAATATTTTCATCTATTACAGTGTTTTTTTATAATTATATGATTGTGTTATTGTAAAAATAATTCTGAAGTGAACACATTTCAGCAGATACTTTTTGCTTCTATTGAACTCTTTCCTTAGAATAAATATTGATCAGCTGCATTACTGGGCTCAATGGTATGAATGTTTTAATAATTCTGGATGCAGCTTTTTATCATGTTACTTTTCCAGAAGTATATACTTCTGGAATATTATTCAGCGCTATTAACGTTACCCTTTTATTCTGACCTCACCAACATTTATAAAATGTTTTCTCAAACTAATTCTGGTACTTCAGAACTGTCTTAATGTTGATTCCTAAGAGGCACATTTTTGTGTCTGTGGGATTCATGATGTTTTCTTGATACATCTGAAAGAGCTGTTTATCTGGTAGAGATACTTATCTTTTGTCTGTTAGTTTGAATTGCAATTTCTTTTCCTCTCCATTGTGTCTTGTGATTATAGATTTCCCACACCCCCTCCCCAGGGGACACAAGGACTTGGGTGGACACAAACTTTACATTTTCCTTTGTGATGTTTTTATTATTTGAAACCATAGAAATCCATATAGAGTAGGATCTGTTTGGGGCTTTGTGTTTTTTTTCCTAATTTTTTATTGTTATGTTAATCACCATACATTACATCATTAGTTTTTGATGTAGTGTTCCATGATTCATTGTTTGTGCATAACACCCAGTGCTCCATGCAGAACGTGCCCTCTTTAATACCCATCACCAGGCTAACCCATCCTCCCACCCCCCTCCCCTCTAGAACCCTCAGTTTGTTGGGGCTTTGTTTTATTCCATTGGTCTGCATGTTTATTTTTGTGGAAATTCAGCACAGTAGGTAATTGAAAGATAATCAGAGGTAGGGTATGGGTCATAGGATGAAGGAAGAAATTGACCACTTAATTTTTTGCATTCAATTTTCTTATTGGGTTGATTGTCAAAGAACAGAGGAGTGTGTAGGAGTGTCTGTGTGTCCTGTGACAGGAAAAAGGGGAGGTAAGGAAGGACAAAGGGAAGAAGTGATGAGACATTGTGGGGTTTGGGACAGATGGAGTAGCTGGTAAATTGTTTGGGGTTCATGCAACCATGATTGTACATTTCCATATTGACTTCATGGATTCCAAGCAGCTTCTGAATGGTCATACTTTGTATTTGATTCTTAATATCTGATTTAAACAAGGTTTCAAAATGAATCATTCACAGCAATGAACTAAATTCAAGTTCTCATATTTTTTTCCTAAAACAAATCTAGCCAACAACTAGAGAGGTATTAAAATTAAAACCCAAAAAGACTATCAGGATGGTAGCCGTGCAGTGTTTAATAAAATAGTTTTGTTTTTCAAGAAAACATGGAATAAATGACTTTTAAAATAAACACTGAAAAAATTGTGTGCAGAATTCATTATTCCTTATGCTGAAAGACAAAAAAGAATTACTTCAAGTGAAAAGAAATTTATAGTTCAGTTATGAGAATGCATTGTGAAGTAGAATTGTAGCTGCTTGAGAGTTATTTGCATTTATAATGAAGGGAATTTGGAAGTAAAGCACCATGGACTTGATCTACTCAATGTTGTGATCATTCTTAACACTCTCCAGATTTCTTGATAATATAAAACTTGATTGCAGCAGAATTATTGGAAGTATATGGAATCTGGACAGAATCCAGAATCTAGTAGAGTCTGAAAAAACAAAGAAATCCTTTCGTATGGTGAATATATAGAGGCATGATACAAACAACCCTTCATCTATTTATTCTAGTTCATGGTCTGATCATATCCCCTGCCAAAGCTTTTCTGGGAAGCTGTAAGGAGAAAATGATTTGTTGGCCTAGCTTCCGACTTTGACTTCATGCCTCTCTGTGGGGGATCACTTTACATTTCCTTAATTGCTGGGACAGCTTGTATGGTTGGCAGTTGTTTGAATTGAGAAATAGATTTTAATGAACTACAGTTTCTTTTGCTCAGCTGGAATTGAAGTAGTCATAGACTAAATTAACAGCCATGGTCAAAGCTAAGATAACAGCTGTGTCACAGAAAAGGAAAGGTTAGGTTTTGCACTACTATATTAGGATCATGCTCTTAAAATAATGGGTTTTGCAACTTCACACTTTTGAGTTAGATGGCTGGGATGTTTTTAAGGTACCAGAAGGCTCCTCCAAGGTAGTTTTAGAAACTTCAGATGTCAGCACAGGGAAAGCAACCTGGCTGAAAGGCATTCATTTTTAATCAGATAATAATTTATATTCGTCTTGTGATTGAGAGTACATAGTTTTAGTTTTTTCTTCATTATGGCCAAATGAGATAGGTCATGAACATTCCTATTGAACGTCTAAGGATACAACTGCAGATAAGGGTTAAGTCATATTGACCAACGGAAAAAATTGGAATTATACTCCCTAATCGTTAATTTAACATGTGATATAGCTTCTACTACTTCTATGTACTTCACAAACATTTCTTTAAGCCATTTGAGAACACTTTTTTTGTATTGAGATAAAATTGGGACTTAACACTATATTAGTTTCAGGTGTATACATAATAATTATGTAATAATTCAATATTTGTAAACACTACATAGTGATTACCACAATAAGTCTAGTTACCATCCATCACTATACAAGTGACCTCAATCACCCATTTCACCTGCCCGCAAACCCCTTCCCTTCTGATAATCACCAATCTTTTTTTATGAGTTTTGGTTTTTTGTTCGTTTTGTTTGTTCATTTGTTTGTTTTTTGGATTCCACATATAAGTGAAATCATACAATATTTGTCTTTCTCTGACTTATTTCACTTAACAGAATACCCTCTAGGTCCATCCATGTTGTCATGATGGCAAGATTTCCTTCTTTTTTATAGTGGAGTAATATTCTATCTATCTATCTATCATCTATCTATCTATCATCTATCATCTATCTATCTATCATCTATCTATCCACACAACATCTCCTTTACCCATTCATCTACGGATAAACACTTACGTTGTTTCCATGTCTTGGTATTTGTACATAATGCTGCAATGCACACAGGGGCGCATATATCTTTTCGAATTAGTGTTTCTATTTTTTTTAAATAAATACCCAGAAGTGGAATTGCTGCATCATGAGGCAGTCCTATTGTTAGTCTTTTGAGGAACTTTTATACTGTTTTCCACAGTGGCTGCACCAGTTTACTTTCCCACCAGTGATGTGTTGGGGTTCTTCTTTCTCCACATCCTCGTCAACACTTGTTATTTCTTGTCTTTTTGATTTTAGCCATTCTGACAGGTATGAAGTGATATCTCATTGTGATTTTGATTTGCATTTTCCTGATGATGAGTGATGAGCATCTTTTCATGTGCCTGTGGGCCATCTGGATGTCTTCTTTGCAAAAATGTCTATTTAGATCCTCTGCCCATTTTTTAATCGAATTGTTTGTTTGTTTTCCTATTTAGTTGTTTGCTTCTTTATATATTTTAGTTATTAACCTTTTATTGGATATATGGTTTGCATGTATTTTCTCCCATTCAGTAGGTTGCCTTTTCCTTTTCTTGATGGTTTTCTTTGCTGTGCAGAAGCTTTTAATTTTATATAATCTCAATAGTTTACTTTTGCTTTTGTCGTCCCTGCTTTTGGAGTCAGATCCAAAAGTTCAATAGCAAGACTGAGTCAAGGAGCTTACCACCTGTGTTTTCTTCTAGGTGTTTTATGTTCTCATGTCTTACATTCCAGTCTTTAATCCATTTGTGTGTGGTCTAAGACGGTGGTCTAATTTCATTCTTTTACGTGTGGGTGTCCAGTTTTCTCTTATTGAAGAGATTATCCTTCCCCCATTGTATTTTCTTGGCTCCTTTGTCAAAAATAATTGACCACTTATGTGTGGGTTTATTTCTGGGCTCTCGATTTTGTCCACTGCTGGTGGGAGTTTAGATTGGTAACCTCTTTGTGAAACTGGCAGTATTTTCTAAAGGCTTCTGACAATGTACTCAAGAGAAATGAATGTACATGGCTACTAAAAAACACACACAGCAACATTTCCAGCAACTTTGTTTATGGAAGTCTAAGACTGGAAACAACCCAGGATTCATTAACAGGAATGGATGAATAAATTGGGATGTATTCAGAGAATATAAAATTCAACCTAGCAATATCATGGACTGAATTACTGCTACCCACAGCATGGATGATATTTGTAGACATTATATTGAGTTCCATGAGTCAGGCACAAAAGAATAAATACAGTATGATCCTATTTATAATGAAGTTCAAGGACAGACAAAGCCACTCATGATGGAAGGTATCAGAATCACGGTTGGTGCTGTTGGGAGTGGAGGATTGGCTCGGGAGAGCATGCAAGAGCCTCTAGTGTACTGGAAATGTTTTATATCTTGATCTGGGGGATGGTTGAATAAATATAAATAGATGTAACCCTTCACTGAGTTGTACACTTAACATCCTTTACTGAAAGTATTCAGACCTCAATGAAAAGTAGAAATATTTGCTCTGGTTTATTCCATAATTCTAGAATAAAGTCAATAAGTCAAGTTGAGCAATGGCAAAAAGAATGAAGTAAGAGAAGACCTATAAGTCATATTACAGCTCTCTTCAAACAGTTGAAAAGATGTTATTTGAAAAAGAGATTTGCCTTATTTTATATGTTTTTTTTAAAAGAGGGAGGAGGAGGGGTAGAAGGAGAGGGAAAGAAAGAGAGAATCTTAAGCAGACTCCATGCCCAGCACAGAGCCCTCTTGGGGCTCGATCTCACAACCCTGAGATCATGACCTAAGCCAAAACCAAGAGTCGGTTGCTTAACTGACTGAGTGACCCAGGCGCCCCTTATTTTATATGTTTTGATTGAAAGCCAAGGACCAATAAGAAGAGTTAGATGCAAGAAAATTTATTTGAATAGAATGGGGTTTTGTTGTTGTTGTTTTATTAAGGTGATAGTTTACTGAATAAACTGCAAGGCCGTGGAGGGCAGCATAGCAGAAGCTGTCTGCTGAATAGGTTGTTGAATAGCTACACAGTTGAGCCATCCTAGTGCGCATCTGCCTCTGCATAGTGATATAGCCATTCCTCCTTTACAGAAGTGGAGTCTTTTTATCCACCTTCTCCCCCACCTCCCACCCTTTGCATCTGGGCTAGCCTGTTAGCTTTGTCCAGAAAAATGTGGCAGAAATGATGTTGTATGAGTTCTGGGTTATATGTCGCAAGAGGCCCTGCGGTTTCTGTCTTCATTCCTTTGGAACACTCCCCTGAGACATGTGATGAAGTCACTCTAATGTGGAGGAGGACCAGAAGCTCTGTGGAGAGGACCAAAGCCCTCCCGCCCACAGGAAGCACCACCCGCCAGTCAGGTGAGTGACACCATCTTGGATCTTCCAGCTCAGACAATCCTCCAGTTGAAAGCAGTAGCGTAATTGAACCAGAAAAACCTAGTAGGAATAAAATTCCACAGAGATAAAAATCAGTTCGCTCTGAGCTCACCTTGCCAAGTAATCTTATAATTTTGTGAGGATTTCAATTAGGGACCCATAAGCTTATCTAAAACCACTCCCAGTGTATACATAGGTTTCCTACATTAGATCAGAAGATCAAAATAAATGAAAAGATAATAATGTAAATGATATGCATTTCATAGGTGAATGCTTGGGCGTGACTATATCAGAAAAGATAATGAGATCAGTGGTTTGCCCCTCTATGCAAGCCCACCATGAATGTGATAGCTACAAATGTAGTGGATTCTGGGGTATTGTATTTGTGACTCAATTAATATGTGCAGTGCTTCTATCAGTGATAGGATTTTCTAAAATGGTGACCAATTCTTGGCAAAGTTCCAAAACAAATATGGTAATTGCTGTTCTAGAAAATTCAGTGTATAAAATTATGCAAAAACATAATTTGGTTTTCATGTAACTCCCAGTTAAGTTCTAAGCTCAGATAGTTATCAGTGGGTTTTCACCTACATGAAAGTCACATGAAACATATGACCTCTCCTGGTGAGGCATGACTCTCCCTAAATGGGAGGAGTTGCAGCCTCCCGATTCCTGCCAGTCAGGTGTCGGCGGTTCTCTCCAATTCCATGCCAATTTAAGCTGTCCCCTCTCCATGTCCCCCACAAAGCTTGGAGTGGGTTTTTGTTGAGAGCCACTGAGTAGAATATTCTTTTCTTCGTTATTGAGCATTTTGCCTTCAAACCTGTGATGAGAAATTACATCTGATTTCTGCACATAATAACTAAAGAACAAAAGTCATCTTTTTCTAGTACTAAACTGTTGAAAACTTAAAACAAAATTTTATATAGGAGTTGAACCAGATGACTTTAAGGTGCCTTCCAGCTTTGAAATTTTAACAGATATTACATTTTAAATACATCACTATGACATGAATCACATTAGATGAAAACTATGGATTTATTCTTATATATGAATGAAGGGATAGTCTAAATGACTGACTTTTTTATTCTTTAAAAATTTGCATTTAAATGGTCATATATGCTCATTATAATAAAATTCAGGCAAATAGGAAGATAAATTATTTGAAATAACAAAAAGCAAATCAACCAAAGAGAGTTAATATTAATGTTTTTAGTTAATTTTCTTCCAGGTTTCCTTCCATGTGTAATTTTTGTATTTAGGGCTTTAAAAATATTCAATAAACTTTGTATTTGCCCTTTAAATGGATGTTATGAGCAGGTCCCTTATTATTTCAAATAAGTGGTAGTCTTAAATTTTTACAAACATCATAACATGAAAACATGCTAAGACAGAGAGAGCGAGTTATTCTTTTTTTTAATTTTATTATGTTAGTCACCATACATTATATCACTAGTTTTTGATGTAGTGTTCCATGATTCATTGTTTGCGTTTAACACCCAGTGCTCCATTCAGTACGTGCCCTCTTTAATACCCACCACCAGGCTAACCCATCCCCCCACACCCCTCCCCTCTAGAACCCTCAGTTTGTTTCTCAGAGTCCATAGTCTCTCATGGTTCATCTCCCCCTCTGATTTCCCCCCTTCATTTTTCCCTTCCTACTATCTTCTTTTTTTTAACATATAATGTATTACTTGTTTCAGAGGTACAGGTCTGTGATTCAACAGTCTTACACAATTCACAGCACTCACCATAGCACATACCCTCCCCAATGTCTATCACCCAGCCACCCCATCCCTCCCAACCACCACCACTCCAGCAACCCTCAGTTTGTTTCTCAGAGTCCATCGTCTCTCATGGTTCGTCTACCCCTCCGATTTCCCCCCCTTCATTCTTCCCCTCCTGCTACCTTCTTCTTTTTTTTTTTCTTAACATATATTGCATTATTTGTTTCAGAGGTACAGAGCTGAGATTCAATAGTCTTGCACAATTCACAGTGCTTACCAGAGCACATACCCTCCCCAATGTCTATCACCCAGCCACCCCATGTCTCCC
>NW_028070085.1:0-383 GCF_054177405.1 Leptonychotes weddellii
GGCTGTGCCAACTTCTCCCAGCATGTCTTTGTTTCAGCCAGCTGGAAAGGGAGGAGGTACTGGTGGCATTCCACTTTCCCTTCAAGGCATGACTCAGAAGTTCAGATGTGACTTTTGCTCATTTCCCATTGGTAGGCAAATTTGGGACTTGATTGGAAGATCAGATCAGATGGGAGAGAATGATGGTTCATAGGTATGGTAGCAGAATAATGGCCTCCTGAATATATCCATGTCCTAATCCCCAGGAACCAGGAAAGTTAACTTAGAGGATGAGATTTAGAACTTTAGAGCTGATGAGACTTAGGTGAAATTTTGGGTTTGATAGTGGATTTAATGGGTTTAGGGACCTTGGGATGGGATGAGTATATCTTTTTTTTTTTTTT
>NW_028070086.1:0-383 GCF_054177405.1 Leptonychotes weddellii
GGGCCGTGCTGGGATCCTGGGACCACCCTGGGGCCGCCCTGGGTATGTTCTCAGGCAGTGCCCCCAGGACTCTGTTCTCTCCGCCCCCCGCCCTCCCCAGGGGCGCTCCTATGCTCTCCTCCAGAGGCAGGGGACCAGGAAGGGGGGGCCGAGGTGGGGGCGTGGGTCTGCAGGGCCCTGGCGTCTGCACACCTCTTTTGACTCAAGGCCGCTCTCCCTTCCCTTGCTCCCCACACCCTGGACATATCCTGATGAAGCACATTCAGTGAGCGTTGCCCCTACGCCCGCCATGTGCCTGCGACGTCCTCAGCGTTGGGAAGGGGGTGCTGGGCTCACACGCGACTGTTGAATTGTCACAACCCCTGGTCCTCTCCCTGGGGCGC
>NW_028070087.1:0-383 GCF_054177405.1 Leptonychotes weddellii
TGGCAGGGATTATGGGTGGGGCAGTGGGCATGAGAAACATGGTGATCTGCATTTTTACAGCTCACAGTCATTACATATTGACCAAGGATCTCTAGCTCATGCCCACATTGTCTTTTTGACAATTGAGTATCCAAAATTTCTGAGGCCTCATGGACTTTTCCAAACTAGGCATAGAAATGTGTATAAGAAACAAGCTCTCTTTAAAATTTGGATCAGTGTTTCTGTCAGTGTGGAGATTGCATATAAATTATTGAATTAAAAAAAGAACAGGGCTCATTGCTTTGGAAAATATTGGTGCCATCAGTCAGGGCATCCTGCTGACACGTGGTGCCCCGTTTGCCTTCTCATTCATCATAAGAGCAGAAGAAATTTGCTTTCTGATC
>NW_028070088.1:0-383 GCF_054177405.1 Leptonychotes weddellii
AAAAAAAAAAAAAGTTTTCTTTTCTCTTTTTTTTTTTATAAAGACTTTATTTATTTATTTGACAGAGAGAGAGATAGTGAGAGCAGGAACACAAGCAGGGGGAGTGGGAGAGGGAGAAGCAGGCTTCCCGCCGAGCAGGGAGCCTGATGCGGAGCTAGATCCCAGGACCCTGGGATCATGACCCGAGCCGAAGGCAGATGCTTAACGACTGAGCCACCCAGGCACCTTCTCTTGTTTTTTAATGCTTAAATTTAACCTGGTTCTTACTGGTTACAGGAAACCGTTTCTTACTGATTATTTGATAAATGGTGAAATCTGCAATCTGTACTATACTTCTAATATATGCATTATTCATAATAGGGCAAAACTTTTGTTTGATTTGA
>NW_028070089.1:0-383 GCF_054177405.1 Leptonychotes weddellii
AAAAAAAAAAAACAAACCTAAACATTCCATCTCAAAATTGCTAGAACTCATACAGGAATTCAGCAAAGTGGCAGGATATAAAATCAGGAGAGTATGGTACTGGCACAAAAACAGACACATAGAGGAAAAGAACAGAATAAAGAATCCAGAAATGGACCCTCAATGCTATGGTCAATTAATCTTCGACAAAGCAGGAAAGAATATCCAATGGAAAAAAAACAGTCTCTTCAATAAATGGTGCTGGGAAAATTTGACAGCTATATACCGAAGAATTAAACTGTCCATTGACAGATGAATGGCTAAAGACACACACACACACACAGTGGAATATTACTTAGCCATCAGAAAAGACAAATACTATTTATATCAACATGGATGGAACT
>NW_028070090.1:0-383 GCF_054177405.1 Leptonychotes weddellii
GGAGAAATACATTCAGAGACACACACGCAGAGACTTACTGAAATATAATCACACACACACACCACACAGGTAACCGTCCAGAGACACATGCAGCATAATGGTGACACCTAGGTGGAGACAGAATCAGAAATAGCAGCACACTCAACACACACAGGCTTTCTGACACACCATTATAAAGCCAACACATACATACAGGCGCACACACACGCTGCTGCATGGACACACACACACACACACAATTTAGTTTTCCCTATTTCTCCCGCCTTCCAAGATTGCCGGCCTGCTCCTTTAAGAACTGGCTGAAGGGGTGGGGGAGGGAGATTGGGAACGCCCGGCAATCGGCCACCACGAGAGGGGAATGAGAATGTGTGTGTGAGAGAGAG
>NW_028070091.1:0-383 GCF_054177405.1 Leptonychotes weddellii
CTTTTGGGTTTTCCAGGCAAGGTATCATATCTTTACCAATTTGAATGCCTTTCATTTCTTTCTGTTGTCTGATTGCTGAGGCTAGGATTTCTAGTACTATTTTGAACAGCAGTGATGAGAGTGGGCATCCTTGTTGTGTTCCTGATCATAGGGGAAAAGCTTTCAGTTTTTCCCCATTAAGAATGATATTCACTGTGGGTATTCAATATCACTGTGTGATATTCAAAGTGAATAATATTCACTTTTCATAGATGGCTTTTATGATACTGAGGTATGTTCCCTCTATCCCTATATTTTGAAGAGTTTTAATCAAGAAAGGATGTTGTATTTTGTCAAATGCTTTTTCTGCATCAATTGAGAGGACCATATGGTTCTTGTCTTTT
>NW_028070092.1:0-383 GCF_054177405.1 Leptonychotes weddellii
TGCCCCTTGTTCTTTTTTTTTTTGAGGTGAGTTTTTCCGTCTTGTCATTTTGTCAAGAAGAGAATAGATGTATGAGAGAAAAAAATGCTAAAAAAATGCTAAAAGGGTAACAACTACTCCAGAAAAATATACACTAAACAAATAAGAAGAGACCTGAAACCGTGTTGGGGAGAAATTGATGTGAAAAAAAAAAATGAATATAATTAGGCTGGTGAATAAAACAGAAGCACACACTAGATTTTGGGTGTATTTTGGTCTGTTAGAAGAAATTGCCTCCCAAAATTTTAAAGAAAGGAAAACGTATATATATACAAAAATAAGGGTTAATACAATGAAGGGATAGAATATGACTGTAAGGATGAAAATTAAAGAAGATTTTAAAA
>NW_028070093.1:0-383 GCF_054177405.1 Leptonychotes weddellii
CTTTTTCTCCCAGGCCTAAGAAGAACTTACCATTCAGACGCCAAGACATGCACATGTAGACACATTCATTTATTCAATGAATATTTCTTGAATGTTCCCATGTACCAGGTGTTCTAGGTATGTGGAATGTATGGAAATTCTTACATGCCATTTGGTCCTACATTCTACACACACACACACACACACACACACACACACACACCCCTTTCATATAAGAATCCATTGTTTCTTCCATTTTGAATCTTGTAATGTGGCTCCTCACAAATGTGGCAAATTATAAGACCCAAACAGGGTATGTTCTGGAACTTTGGTTTTTCCAGGCTAAAAAGGTTCAGGAGAGCTATGGTTCATGGCTATGAGGGGATGGCAGGAGAGTGATGGTC
>NW_028070094.1:0-383 GCF_054177405.1 Leptonychotes weddellii
CGCCTGGGTGGCTCAGTTGGTTAAGCGACTGCCTTCGGCTCAGGTCATGATCCTGGAGTCCCGGGATCGAGTCCCGCATCGGGCTCCCTGCTCGGCAGGGAGTCTGCTTTGCCCTCCGACCCTATCCCCTCTCATGTGTTCTCTCTCATTCTCTCTTTCTCAAATAAATAAATAAAATCTTTAAAAAAAAAAAAAAAAAGAAATACACAGAGAAACAAGGAATTACTCCAGAATTTTAATAGGATTTATGGGGGCTATTATTTTGCTTCTCTGTTTTTTTTTCATTTGTTTCTTCTTTGTACAATAAACTTATATTATTTGCCTAAGTCTTTTTTTTTTTTTTGAGAGTGATTATATTTTTCCCCAACCCACCATCTCCTAAA
>NW_028070095.1:0-7848 GCF_054177405.1 Leptonychotes weddellii
TCTGCCACACTCAGGCACCCCCGGTCTTTCTGTGACCCCGAGGGTCCTGAGACCACACTGTCCCGGAGGGTTCCACCCCCCACTTAGCCACTAGAGTGACGTCCCTCGGCGCAGCAGACTTTAAAAGTTCCAATTTTGTGCTCCGTGGTTCTATCACTTGCCAGAAGCAGCCGACGGAGGCCCCTTCCCCGCCGTCTATCCTCCTGAATATCGCCTCGGATTCACTTCTCCGCACGTCCTACCTTCCAGAAAGTGGTCGCTTTTCTGATGAGAGAGTTGTTGCTCTTCTTTTCTTCGATCTCCTGTTGAGTTTGTAGGTGTTTAAAATGGTTTGATCCCTATCCAGCTGAATTTCTGAGAGGAGACGAAATCCAGGTCTCCTACTCCTCCACCATCTTGCTCCGCCCCCCAAGCTGTTTAATTCTTAGATCTCCCTTTGAAGCGACCTCCCATCTAATTTTGTGATTCCCCAGAGCATAACCGGAAAGACAGTACCCACAGTTTCTACAGGAGGATTTCTTCCTCTCACATGTCATTCTCCTTTCTTCCCAGACTGACGAGAGCTGCCTCCTTGGTGAATTCCAGATGAGCTTCAGTCCAAGTGGCTGCCTTTCATAATGAGTTTTTGTCAAAGAGAAAGCAACATGTAGAAAAACAGACACACACACACTCTGACTTTAATACAGTGACAAAACGAAGGGCTTAAATCACTTCTGGAAGAAACAGTCTTCTGGAAACAATTGGGGGGTCTCCTCACATTACCACAGGCTTGCCCATGCAGAGGGGGCATTGCTGACGTTTCTGTAGCTGCTGTAAGTCCAGGGCCTGTGGGGTTTTTGTTGTTGTTGTTGTTGTTGTCACCCCTTAAATATTTTAGTTGATATCCAAACAGAATAGGCAGAAGATAGAATGAAACCAGAATCAACAATGGTTTATTTGTAGATAAGAATTTGCTTTGGGGGCACCTGGGTGGCTCAGTGGGTTAAGCATGTGACTCTTGATTTTAGCTCAGGTCATGATCTCAGGGTCCTTGGATCAAGCCCCGCATTGATCCCAGGCTCCGAGTTCAGCAGGGAGTCTGCTTGAGTTTCTCTCCCCCTGCCCCCGCCCCCCACTCATGCACTCTTCCTCACTCTCTCAAGTAAATAAATAAAAGAATTTGCTGTTGGTTGTAATCACCTTTATGTGGGTTTCTATGACATTACCCTGACTTCAGAAAAAAAGAGAAAGCTGGACTATCACATGTTTTGTGTGTATTTTTTGATGAGCCTTCTTTGGTTTGTGTGAGGAGTCTCCAGACGGGGCAGGGTGAGTGCAGGGCTGACTCCAGGGCTCGGTGATGTTGGTGCCACCCTGGGGTGAAGAAGGTAAGTGGCTGGCCTCAAGTATCTTCCTATCTCTTGGGAAACAGACCTATACCCAACCGTGTATATGTCTGTATATGCCGAGTTGTAGAAAAGGTACAAGGTGCTTTCAGAGCCTGAGGCAGAGAGGAGAGGACTGTCTGCAGACAGGAGAGCTATCATGAGTCTCTTTCTCTGAAGCTTCTTCCTTCCTTGAGTTCTGAGTCTGTCTCTCTCCGTGTGACCAACCCAGCTCAGCCGTCGGAGCCCTGTGTCCATGACTTGAAATGTACCTCCCTCAGCAGGAAACAAAAGTCCTATATATAAAAGGCCTAAAACCTCACACTGATTGCCCACAAAAGGGAATGAGAAAGGCAAATGATGAGAACAAGACCAGGCATTTTTGAGTCAAGAGGCCTGGGTTTTCCTTTGGGCTCCCCTGCAGCCAACCTCTTCCTTTGTTAATTCAAGCAGTGTGTCCCGAGCATCTAGTGGTCACAGACATGCCCAATGCCTTCAGTGAACCTGCAGTTTACAGGGAGACCGATACTAAACAAATGTTGCACAATTATCATTATGAAAAATGCTCTCAAGAAAAAAGGAATGGCGTTTTTGTAAGAGTAAATGACAAGCTGGATTTGTCTGATCCAGAGAACAGGAGACAGGTAGTGTGTGGGGTGAGTGGTGAGGGGCTTACCGGGAGCAGGCTCCAGGCAGAAGAGGCAGTGTGTGTGAAGACCCCTGTTCCCCACAGTACATCTGAGAGCTTGAAAGGTTAGAGTGGCTGGTACAGAGTGAACGAGGGAGAGGGTTAAGAGGTACGGTTGGTAACACTGGTGGGGGCAGACTACACGTGGCCATATCGATGGTTCCACTAATCTATTGCAGCATAGAGAACCATCCCAAATCTTAGATGCTTCAAACAACAGTTCACTTGCTGTTCCTCATGATGGTGTGTGTGGGCTGGGCTCAGCAGATGGTTCTTCTACTCTGCATGTCAGTCGGCTCAGGTAGGAGCATTCAGCTCGGAACTCAGCTGGGGTGCCACTCCTGGCTGGGGTCCCGCCTGGCGGCTGGAAGAGCGGGCCACTGACTCTCGGCATGTGGTCTCTCATGATGCACTGGTCTAGTCTGAGCTTCCGAAAGGTGGGCTGGATTCCAAGGGGGTAGGAACTGAAGGTCCCAGACCCCTTCGGACCTCGCCCCAGAACTGGTATACCCATTCTGTTCATCTAGGCACATCAGAGGCTACCCCAGGTTCAGGGGGAAGTAAACTCCGTCTCTTTTTGGGAGTTGTGACAAGCCTGTAGGGAAGGGGAGAACATTTGTTAGGAAAGCATCTTTGGTGACTGTGGACCACACAGAACATTTAAAGCATTTTGGACTGGAGGTTTTTATTCAATGCACATCTAGTATGCTTGAAGTACCTTATTTCCTATGACCTTCACAGCAACTTAATGAAACAAGCAAGATTACCACCATCTCCTCTGTAAGTCAGATGGGTCTCAAAACTGTCAAGTGACAGGGACAGGCATGGATTGAGGCTCACCTGGAGCCCGTGTGTGTGTGTGTGTGTGTGTGTGTGTGTGTGTGTGTGTGTGTGTTGTGACCACTGTGCTGCTGTTTGGCCATTTTGCTGGTTCTCCATCATGGTTCCTTCATCTTCTCCACTTAGGACATGAGTTCTACGAGGATGAGTAAACCATGTTAGGATCCTAAAAATTAAAGTCCCCCTATGTAGGTTTAAAGCACCAGAGTTTCTCCCTTTAGAAAATCTCACTATTGATCCACTTGCTGATGCATTTCAGAAAGGAAATTAATAACTTAGGAACAAAGAAGCCAATGAGCTCCAACTTGCTAACCCCGCCTGCCATTGTTGTAGAAGTGGAGTCTCCTGAAGTTCTGCTGGCCAAATGGAGACACGGAGGAGACGTTAGAGGCTCGCTCTCCAACCAGTTACCTTTGCCAGTTGCCTGCTTGTTTCTGGAAATCTCAAAGATGTATCTCCCATGGCATCATAAATAAATCTTTCTACTACCACCTGGTGTTTACCACTTTCCTTCTCTGTTCCTTCAGCATTTTTAGTGAGATTTCCTTCCATGTATTTAAAAAAATATCATGTATTTGGTGCTGAAACAGATTATTGCTTCTTTCCTTTTGTGTTTAATTCTGTTAGAGATCTTGCCTCCTGTTCTGTTTTATATCCTGATAGCTTATAAGATTTACCATGTAAATGTGGAGGAGTGCATGGGTGGTTCAGTGGGTTAAATGTCTGCCTTCAGCTCAGGTCATCATCCCAGGGTCCTGGGATTGAGTCTGGCATTGGGCTCCCTGCTCAGCGGGAAGCCTGTTTCTCCCTCTGCCTCTGCGCCTCTGTCTCTGTCTCTGTCTCTCATGAATAAATAAATAAAATACTTAAAAATAAATAGATTTATCATGAAAAGATAAATCACATAGAAGAGGGGGTTTTATATCCATGGCTCCTCCCTCCCTAAGAAATATCCAAATGGCTGATACAGTATAGGTCTCAGTTTTGTTTTTTCCCTCTGTTGATCGAGGCTTTGATACTGGTTTGAGCTTTTCTGACATCTTTAGGATGAATTTTCTGCCAGTGGGGTCATCATCAATCCCTCATGCCGATAGCCTTCTGAGAGTATCCTACCAATCCTCCAGACGTGTTTGGGCATGTATGAATACTGAGATCCACAAGACAATTTTTAAAAAACATTTATTTATTTAGAGAGATGAGTGGGGGGAGGGGCAGTGGGAGAGGGAGAGGAAGAATCTCCAGCAGCCTACCAGCTGAGCCTGGAGCCCAATGCAGGGCTCCATCTCATGACCCTGAGATCATGACCTGAGCCAAAACCAAGATTCAGGTGCTCAAGCAACTGGGCCACCCAGGCACCCCTACAAGACATTTTAAGTGTGTGTGTACCATCATATCAGCAACATTTTCTGGGAATTCAAACACCTTTTATATTCCAACCTCATGTGACTCCAATGCCTTATGAAGGTGATCATGACTTTACCCAGGGGGTGAGAAAGACACTGTTATTTATCAAAGGAAACAAAGAACTGGCATCGCATCTGTGCTATTAAACCATCATATTAACCAAACAAACACTTGACGGATTAACATTTTTACTTCCCCCGGAGTTGTTTTGGAGTTTTAAAGAACACAGGTGTTTACTCGGGGAGAAAATCGGCAGCATGTCTCCCACTGGCAAGTCTGTGTGTCAAAATGGAATTGGTTGAGATAATGAATGTCCTTTGAGAAGAACCTGTTGTGTTCACATGAAGTTTTTAGGTATGATTATGGCTGTCTCCAACCTCAGTCTTCCTGTTATTAGTCCATTTGAACTTCCAGGTGCTAGAATGCCTTAAGACTGTTAGAGGAAATAAACAGAGGTAAAAGAAAAAAAAAATGTGTTCCATTATTAAGAAACTTCTTAGGAGAAAAGACATTTTAAAACAGAAAAAAGTTTTGTTTTTTTTTTTTAAACTAATTTCCTGAAATTCAAGTGTTTTCTTTTTGAAAAAAGGCAGCTTCTGCCACTTCCAAATATCATTCATGTAAATAATAAGAATTAGGATGTTCTACCAAAAACAAGTCAAAGGCAGTGATAGTTTTGTTTGAATGAGTCCTAGAATATGACAAAAGTTTATAGAGGAGACAAGTAAATATACTGTCACCGAGATGATTTATGTGCCCTAAAACACCCCAAAAGGTAGTGGCTTAAAACCACAGTGATCTATTGCTTCTCCTGATGCTCTGGGTTGACTGGACTCCTTGGTCCAATCCTGTGCTCCACATGGAGACCCTGGAGCCGTATACACATCTGGAACATGGAAGATGGCCTCGTGTCCTCCACAGTCTCTCTTCAAACTGCCAGTCACTACACAGGAGTCTAGACTGAGCTCCTTGACAGCTTGGATGCTGGCTTAAAAGAACCAAGGTCTTTAACACTTAGGTCCAGAGCTGGCATTTTTGACCCCATTCTTGGGTCAAAACAAGTCACTAAGTTAACCTAGGTTCAAGAAGAGGAGAATTGGGGTGCCTGGTGGCTCAGTCGGTTAAGCTGCTGCCTTCGGCTTGGGTCATGATCCCAGGCTCCTGGGATCGAGCCCCACACTGGGCTCCCTGCTCAGCAGAAAGACTGCTTCTCCCTTTCCCTCTGCCTGCCGCTCTGCCTACTTGTGCTATCTCTCTGTCAAATAAATAAATTAAAAAAAAAAATCTTTAAAAATAAAAAAATTAAAAAAAAATTTTAAAAAGAGGAGAATTGACCTCCCTGTCTTGATGGGGGGAGAAGTGGCAGGGAGTTTGGAACTCTCTTGACTTCACCTCAGAGATGCTGATTCACTCATTCATGTCCGGATTGAGAGTCCATTGTATGCCTAGCCCTACTCCCTGTGCCTTGAGTCCTCTCTTGGGGATCATGTCTTGTTGAACTCTGTCATTTGCCTTCAGCTTCACTACTGACTGACTATCGTGGCCTTGGCCAAGTTTCTTTACATCTCTGTGACTTATTCTTCTCAGTGAGTATCTTGATGATCATTATGTTTTCTATTTGGCATATTATGGGTTTCACTTAGGGCTCTTGCTGTGGGTTGATCCTCTTATTTGGGACATAGTTCTCTGTCTCCTCATTTTGTCTAACTCTGTTTCTGTGTGTCAGGAAAGTCATCTCTGTCTTCTGATCTTTGATCTTGAAGGTAATGACATTATGAAGAAGAGGTGCTAGAGTGCTCTGCAGCACCGTGTCATGACCTGCTGCTTCGGGGAACATCTCCTATGTGTGTTGTGTATGTGCCCTGTTGTGTTCTGGCTGCTTTTTCCTCCAGTGTAGTCATTTGCAGTGGTCTCTTTGCCCCTTACAGGCAGCTTTTGGTCCCTGGCTGGGGTGGGGGAATTTTAACAAGGTACACAGTGGTCTGTTTGCTAAATGAGACTTGGAGCTGCCGTTGCTGGGACCAGGCTGGTCTATGTAGATCGGCCAAGTGCATATGGATGGGGTATGCACTTTTAACAAGGATGGGGTGTGCACTTTTAACAAGGTGTGCCTCGGGCTTCTGTAGTACGTGCAGCCACAGTTGCTGGTGGGACCAAAGCCCTGCAAAATGTGCGGGTTAGGAGCCATGGTGCTGGTGAGGTTTGCGCTGGTTTTCGGGAGGGAGAAGGGCTGCAGCAACAGCGTGAGCCAGGTGTGCCTGGCAAGGGGTGTGGAGTGGGGCTTGTTGGAAGCAAGTTAGATACCAAGTATGTGCATTGTGCTGGTTCCTGCAGGTGGTCCTTCTTTATGCTGGTGGGGGGCGGCGTGCTCCTTTGTTCCTGGAGGGGTCTCTCTGAGATCCCTGTCTTCAGAACACGCTCAGTGATGAGTAAATCACTTTCCCATTTGCCCCAGTGTTTTTCAAACTGCTGTGTGTATGCTGTAGCTGAGGGGCTGTTTGGTGTGCTGTCTCTTTAAGGGCAGGGACTCTGCTTTCTAAGTCCCTCTAAGTCCCAGAGCCAAGCCTGCTGATTTTTAGAATTCCAGAATTCCAGTCAAGCTGGTTCTAAGAAGTCATAAAATTGCCCCTCTTGCTTTCACAACCAAATGTTATGCGGGCTTGTGTTCCCTGTGTAGGCTCCCCAGTGTGATAGTCTGTTTCTCACCCTTCACCAAACTCCAGGCTCCCTCCAATGTGTGGTTGGCCACAGTCTATTTAGGTCTCAAGCTGCATTTTCACCCTTCGTACCTTCTTCCCTGTGGCCTGTTCTCTAGCCTTGGTTGTGGAGTTTGTTCTGCCGGTCTTTGGGCTGTTTTCTGGCTTATTTAGGCTTGTGAGGGTTATCTAGTTGTATCCACGGGATGGGGAGATCTGAGCATCCTCCTGCGCCACCGTCTTCCCAGCCAACACTGCAGCCTTTTTAAATATCAACTTTTGTCACTTAATCTAAACCATTTAAGAATCCAAAAGTTGGATTGTTAGAATTTATATCTATACATTTTATTGAAGGGTTGTTTTTTTTTTTTAAACAGATTTTTGGGGCCTGTGAATTTCCAGTACTTTTTGTTTGATGTGAATTGGTTTGGCTTTTCACGTCAGCTTGCTGATATGCATTACACTTCAGTTACTGGAGATACAAGTCAAGGTTCAGATCGGAGTCTGAAGTCCCAGGGGTGTTGGCACTAATGTTTGCCTTTTGCTAAAGCACTGCTTAGTTGGGTCATAAAAAAGTCAGAGTTTATTGGCAAGGCTTGACAACTAAGTTAGATTAGTCCAATTCAAAGTATTGGCAATAAAATATTACAGTTAAGAAAAAGTACTACATCTTGGGGCACCTGGGTGGCTCAGTCATTGAGCGTATGCCTTCGGCTCAGGTCATGATCCCGGGGTCCTGGGATCGAGCCCCGCATCGGGCTCCCTACTCGGCGGGAAGCCTGCTTCTCCCTCTCCCACTCCCCCTCCTTGTGTTCCCTCTCTCACTGCTTCTCTCTCTGTCAAATAAATAAATAAA
>NW_028070096.1:0-383 GCF_054177405.1 Leptonychotes weddellii
CCTGGGTGGCTCAGTTGGTTAAGCGACTGCCTTCGGCTCAGGTCATGATCCTGGAGTCCTGGGATCGAGTCCCGCATCAGGCTCCCTGCTCGGCAGGGAGTCTGCTTCTCCCTCTGACCTTCCTCCTTCTCATGCTCTCTGTCTCTCATTCTCTCTCTCTCAAATAAATAAATAAAATCTTTAAAAAAAAAAAAAAGAACAAAATCTTCTGTATGATAGAAATAGCAAAAGAAATTCTCAAAGTCTACCCAAAACCCTTGATTAAAAATAAACTCTATAGGGTAATACATAAAGACAAATAACTTAGTAGGCTATGAATGCTCTTTAAAATCTGGCATTCTGATATTAGATGCTAGATCTACTCTACTGCATAATTAAAATAG
>NW_028070097.1:0-383 GCF_054177405.1 Leptonychotes weddellii
GCTGGAATTCACATCAGCCAGAGCAAACTGTAATTTTGAAAAGCCCTGAAACAAACAGAAATGAGCCATTTGGGGATCATCTCTTGCTTTGGGTCAGTCCTACCTCTGACTCCTGGAACAGGGCAGAGAGGTCTGAGGGCAGCAGCGTCTCAGTACCCGCCGGGCAGGGCCCCCAGCTCAGCCCCCCTCCACCCCCCCCCGGGGGGGGGTCCGGAGGCCCCTCCGTCGCCCCCTTGCTTTGTTTCCTCTCCACGGAGAGGAATCCGTGAAGGGTTGTTTGGTAAGGAGAACATCTAGTTTGTTCTGTCTCAGTACCCGCCGGGCAGGGCCCCCAGCTCAGCCCCCCTCCACCCCCCCCGGGGGGGGGTCCGGAGGCCCCTCCG
>NW_028070098.1:0-383 GCF_054177405.1 Leptonychotes weddellii
GTTATTTCTTTTTTTTTTTTTAAAGATTTTATTTACCCATTTGAGAGAGAGAATGAGAGAGAGCACATGAGAGGGGGGAGGGCCAGAGGGAGAAGCAGACTCCCTGCCGAGCAGGGAGCCCGATGCGGGACTCGATCCCGGGACTCCAGGATCATGACCTGAGCCGAAGGCAGTCGCTTAACTGACTGAGCCACCCAGGCGCCCCAGAATACTGATTTTTTGACTGGGATACTATGTAAGAGATACCGTATCCTTCTCAGTATCTCACGTCAGAAGATACATCATATCATTTTATCCCATAACTGGTGACATTAACTTTGATCATTTGGTTAGGGTGGTGTCTGTCAGATTTCTCCACTGTAAAGGGGCCATTTTTACCACTC
>NW_028070099.1:0-383 GCF_054177405.1 Leptonychotes weddellii
TAATGTCAGTGTGCTCAATGCCACTGACTGTATGATTACTGGCTAAATAGTAAGCTTTATAAAATATATATTTTACCACAATTTGAAAAAATAATCCCAAGATTACTTCATAACAATTTCCAAACAGAGGCAGAAACAGTGAGGAGATATTTCTGCACCACCGTCAAGTACCACCAGGGGTGTCCTGTGCTAGGGGAAAGCCTTCTACAACCAGTGGCTCCCCAAACACCTGTCAAGGCTGCACCTCCATCAGGCCTTCTTCAGCTTCCTGGCCCCACACAGCCACCTGGCCACCACGCCCAGCAGCTTCCCACAGAGCCACAGGGTGCCCAGGGTGACCAGCAGCAGGAACAAGAAGACGTCCAGCAGGTACTGCTCATGCC
>NW_028070100.1:0-383 GCF_054177405.1 Leptonychotes weddellii
ATTTATTTTAGAGAGAGTGCATGAGCAGGGGGAGGGGCAGAGGGAGAGAGAGAGAGGGAAGCAGATTCCCTGCTGAGCGTAGAGCCTGATGCAGGACCCCTGAGATCATGACCTGAGCTGAAATCAAGAGTCAGATGCTTAACCGATGGAGCCGCCCAGGCGCCCCCTGATGTATGTAGGTTTTAAAATTCAGCAGACAAAGCAGATGGACTTTTCTTTCATTCCTTAGATGAAGGCTTCACAGTGCTCCTGAAGTGTGTGTCCTACAAGACCTCGGCTGGGAGATGCCAGCCTATAGCATTCTTGTCCATGCAGGGTGACTATATGAATGAAGGAACTCAGTCCCTTGTTTCTGGGCTCTCATTCATGCTGTGTGCTCTCAG
>NW_028070101.1:0-383 GCF_054177405.1 Leptonychotes weddellii
TTAGTTGTAACAGCTTCAAGACAGGGACAATAAAGAAGTTTACTTTAGAGGGTTACAAACTGTTTTCCACTGTGGCTGTACCATTTTACATTTCCACCAGCAATGCATACGAGTTCCAATTCAAACAAGGCTTAGAATTAAAACTATATGAGGGGCTTAGCTGCATTTGCCACCTCGTAGGTTTGGAAAAAAAAAAAAAAAGGAAAGTAACAAAGAATTGACTAACGAAAGGGCTTCTTAGAATAAACGTGTTGTAAAGAAGTTTGCATTGTAGCGAAGGATATAGAAAATACTTATCTATGGGCGCCTGGGTGGCTCAGTTGGTTAAGCGACTGCTTTCGGCTCAGGTCATGATCCTGGAGTCCCTGGATCGAGTCCCGCAT
>NW_028070102.1:0-383 GCF_054177405.1 Leptonychotes weddellii
GCCTGGGTGGCTCAGTTGGTTAAGCGACTGCCTTCGGCTCAGGTCATGATCCTGGAGTCCCGGGATCGAGTCCCGCATCGGGCTCCCTGCTCGGCAGGGAGTCTGCTTCGCCCTCTGACCCTACCCCCTCTCATGTGCTCTCTCTCTCTCATTCTCTCTCTCAAGTAAATAAATAAAATCTTAAAAAAAAAAAAAAAAAGTTGTAACAAGTCACATTGGAAGAAAACATTTACAACATAAAATCACAAAGAAATGGGTCCAGAATACTTTTATAAAGCAATAAGAAAAACAAACAGGAAAACATGTAAATAAGAAGTAATCAGGCAGCTAAACAATGAAACACAAATGACAAAAAGATGCTCGACATGCTAGAAATTAGGAAA
>NW_028070103.1:0-383 GCF_054177405.1 Leptonychotes weddellii
GCCTGGGTGGCTCAGTTGGTTGAGCGACTGCCTTCGGCTCAGGTCATGATCCTGGAGTCCCTGGATCGAGTCCCACATCGGGCTCCCTGCTCGGCAGGGAGTCTGCTTCTCCCTCTGACCCTCTTCCCTCTCATGCTCTCTGTATCTCATTCTCTCTGTCTCAAATAAATAAATAAAATCTTTAAAAAAAAAAAAAAAAGAAAAGGTTTGCCTCACATAAAGAAACCATTTCTTTCAGATACATATAAATATATAATATATATTATGTAATATATATTGCATAATATATTATAATTACATAAATTATATACAAACATAATCTATATGTACTTATATATATGAAATATATAATTTTATATATACTGTACACTATATTCTATATA
>NW_028070104.1:0-383 GCF_054177405.1 Leptonychotes weddellii
AAAAGTTGGGTATTCATCCTTTCTGATGGCTGAGTAATATTCCATTGTATATATGGACCACATCCTCTTTATCCATTCATCTGTTGAAGGGCATCTCAGCTCTTTCCACAGTTTGGTTATTGTGGACATTGCTGCTATGAACACTGTGGTGCATATGTCCCTTCTTTTCACTACATCTATATCTAGTAGTGCAACTGCTGCATCACAGGGTAGCTCTATTTTTAATTTTTTGAGGCACCTCCACACTGTTTTCCAAAGTGGCTGTACCAACTTGCATTCCCATCAACAGTGTAAGAGAGGTCCCCTTTCTCCACAACCTCTCCAACATTTGTTGTTTCTTGCCTTGTCAATTTTTGCCATTCTAACTGGTGTAAGGTGGTATT
>NW_028070105.1:0-383 GCF_054177405.1 Leptonychotes weddellii
CCCAGACAATCTTATAAACAACAAATAGTATTTCCAGAGAGAACAAAGACAATGTTGTTGAGGAAATTATCAAATAAATAATATACAAACATTTCTCAGGTGGACTGAGATTGAAAGGCCCCACAGTAGATACTGCATAATATATGTCAAAGACCCAGACATCATCATGAAATTTCCTAACATCAAGAATAAAGAAATAATCTTAAAAGCTTCTGGGGGAGATGGGGAGGAGTAAAGAGTTTGCATCAAAGACTCAGGAATAACAATGGCTTTGGAGTTGTCAGTGCCAACAATGGAAATAAGAAGACAGTGTGCCATGTCTTCAAAGTGCTAAGGGAAAACGATTAGATTTGATCTGATTTGATTGATTTTAAGTAATCTCT
>NW_028070106.1:0-7847 GCF_054177405.1 Leptonychotes weddellii
GCAAGACTGTTGAATCTCAGATCTGTACCTCTGAAACAAATAATGCAATATATGTTAAGAAAAAAAAAAAGAAGAAGAAGAAGGTAGCGGGAGGGGAAGAATGAAGCAGGGGAAATCGGAGGGGTAGGCGAACCATGAGAGGATGGACTCTGAAAAACAAACAGGGTTCTAGAGGGGAGAGGGTGGGAGGATGGGTTAGCCTGGTGGTGGGTATTGAGGAGGGCACATTCTGCATGGAGCACTGGGTGTTATGCACAAACAATGAATCATGGAACACTTCATCTAAAACTAATGATGTAATGTATGGGGATTAACATAAGAATAAAAAAAAAAAGTTGGAAAGAGAAAATCTTACTTTATGAAGTCAAGATGGCTAAAATTGAATTATTAAAATAAGCTTTAACATCAGTAGTGTACTTATGTAAAACTAAAACTTAGTTTTCTTTCATCTGCTAAGGGGAAAAAGTCTTTTGGACTTCCAGATTACTTTAAAGAAAAGCATTTTATAATATGCATAGAAGTCAAAGATTTTGTGTCTTAATTAGGTCTTTGATTTCTCCAGAAAATGGACTTGTTCAAAGTTTTGCTCACAACTATGTAACCTTCTGTAAATCTTTTGTCACTTTGGTTAAACAGATAATTACTGTTTCATATCGATCTGTGATCCTATTTAGCCCAGTGTCCAAAACTTTTGACAAAATTCCCCCAATCAAATACTAACTGCAATCTTTTTGACTTGGAAGTAACTGCCAGAGGGCTACGGGAACATCTCAAAAATTTGCTCTCTCTCCTTATAAAAGAGAGATATTAATAATTCTAGTTACCATCTTAAAATGTATGTTTCAGAAATAACCTGATCTCTCACCAGATCTTTAACCGTGGCCATTTTAAAGCCTTTTGTCACTTATAGACAGTTTTATTTTATTCTAATGCTTTTGCAAAAGTGCTTCGTCTTCAGAGATTAATGGAAAGGACTCTGACAAGTCAAGAATTAATTACATGGAACTGAATGAACCGATGACAACGATTATAAAATTTTTATGCCTTTTTCTTTAAAATGTTAAAGAATCAACAATGTTTTGGTTTTCCAGATTTAAGAAAATCTTTTCTCTTAAGCTATCTATGACTTATAGCACAAAAAGTATACCTTTTTGTGAGCGATGATACAATTACTTTTTTTCCCCTACCTGATCCCTCCAGAATTCAGAAACTGTTAGAATTCTTATTTTCATGGCATAATCATTATTTTGTGTAAGTTCGGTAAGAATCTGTTTTCCTTATAACGGTACAAAATTGGAAACACTGGTTGTATTACCAAGGCTTTGACTGGAATGTCTTATTTTTAAAGATTTTTTTTTTTTTTTTTTTTTATTCATGAGAGACAGAGAGAGAGAGAGGCAGAGGGAGAAGCAGGCTCCCAAGGAGCAGGGAGCCCAATGCGGGACTCGATCCCAGGACGCTGGGATCATGACCCGAGCCGAAGGCAGACGCTCAACCATCTGAGCCACCCAGGCGCCCGACTGGAATGTCTTATTTGAGAATGATGTGCATAGACTCACTTATGACCAGACAATTTTAAGGAACGAAATTTTACTTTATGGAGCCAATAAAGCCCCTTGGAAAAGCCACCTGGTACTGTACTTACAGGGTTCCCTGCAACCTAACCAGGTAAGTAAAGAAGGTCACTTCGTGGCAGGTGCAGGAAACTCAGGATATTTTGGGGACCTCAAGAAGAGAGGAGTCTACCCAGATCTGTAAATATTGCAGGTGAAGTCTAAACACTTGAAGAGGCTTTTAAAAGTCCCATCTGAGATTCCCAATGAAAAGAGCCTATATGATTAATCACTATTCTTGTTGCACCTATGGAAATAAGCAGGACAATTTATTGAAACTAGATTTTTCAAACATATTAATCGTGCTTTATGTGTGATAGATTATGTTTCATTAGTAACTATAATACACACTTGTGTATCAAATTCTAGTTCTGTTAATTGTCTTTGAGATTTTTTTTACTTGTGAACTAGACTGAATCCTGAATTCTAGTAGTCTCCAAATTCTTCCCATACTTTTGACTTGGAATCACTACTTTTCCAAGAAATTACCACAACAATTCATATTTAAAATCTTTATGCCTGTTGCTATGTGGGCCGCTCAGAAAGTTGAACTCTGAAAGTTTACCTGAACACTTGAGGACCTCATCAGAGACATTCAAACTGCAAAAGATGCTACAGCGCCCAACATCTAGAAATTTTCTTTCTTGGGGCACCTGGGTGACTCAGTCAGTTAAGCGTCTGCCTTTGGCTCAGGTCATGATCCCGGGATCCTGGGATTGAGCCCCGCATCAGGCTCCCTGCTCAGCAGTCAGTCTCTTTCTCCCTCTGCCTGCTTGTGCTCTCTCAAATAAATAAATAAAATCTTCTAAAAAAAAGAAATCTTCTTTCCTAACAGGCCGCCTGCTCCAGTCATTAAACTCTGTATTTGTTTTGTTGCCTGATTGCTTATGCCGTATAGCCTAACTTTGGGAGCCCACCTGTATCACTGCCTCCTAAAAAGAGACACTGTTTAAATGAACTGACCTATTCTCAAGATTAAGAGACTTGTCCAGTGAGATAGGGAGCAGAATTTGTACCCCAGAATGTGCTGCTTTGGCATAAGGATTATTTTAGGCTGATTATTTTTAAGAAATAGCAGATAAGAGGGGTGCCTGGGTGGCTCAGTCACTTGAGCGTCCCACTCTTGGTTTCAGCTCAGCTCATGACCTCACATTCCTGAAATTGAACCCTGTGTTGGGCTGCATGCTCAGCTGGGAGTTTGCTTGGGATTCTCTCTTCCCTTTGCCCCCCCCCCGCCCCCCGGTCACGTGTTCTGTCTCAGCTAAATAAATAAATCTTAAAAGGAAGGAAAGAAATAGCCAACAAAGGAAAAGCACTGAAAACTAAATAGAACTTATACTTTTGTAAGAGAAGGATGACTAAATCTCTAGAAACTTAGCAATAGAGAAGACATGGAGTTAAAGTTTCATAACCACCCCAAAAATGCAGACAACAAAAGAAAGTTTCTGGAATGATCTCCATTAGTTAAAAATATGCTTAGAAAAACTATGGAAGGAAATGTAACAAAATGTTAATAATATTTGCCTTTGGATGATAGGATTATGGATACTTTTCTTTCTTGCACCCATTTTTTATAATTACTATATTGCCTTTAAATTTATGTCATGAGAAAATATGTAGTAAACTATTTTTTGAAACCAAGGACATCTATACCTTTCCTTCTCTTATACACTATGGGAATATAAAACATTTCCCGCTGATCTGACCCTTGATTGTGACTCTCTTGACAGAAGGCCGAGTTATAACATGAGGATAGTTCACAGAGGCTTATGGTGTTTCAGCTGCCCAGCTGGATAGCCACTCTTCAACATACTTCGTTCTTCTGATAAATACCACCTCTGGACAGCACCACGGGATCCCATCAACTATACTAACTTGAACACTTAGGACCAAAATATATATGAAATTGTCTTATTAATGAAAAATGACTATTAATGTGCTGCAAAAGGCAAGTCATGTTAATCCAAAATCTTAAAGTGTTTGTTAGTCACCGAGCATTCCTTAGTGTCACTATCATTCCTAGAGCTAATTTACTCCAAACAGCAGGAGCCCTCCTAACCCTAAGTTGGAATAGCATCTCTATAGAAGCCTCGCACTTCACATTCCTGGGTGTGCCCATGAGTGAGGTGTTTAATGCTCTCTGACCATGAGCCATGAGTGGAAATCTGGGACTATAAATTCCATTGGTAGTTACGGTATCACAAATTCTGGGGGGAAAAATGCTTTCTAAAATATTTCAAGTAGGAGTCTTATAGTTAAAACCAAGTGAAAGTTGAGAGATTTAAGACACTATCTTTGTCATTTTGTTTGCTTCTTTCACTCTAGAAGAAATTTCTCTCACCCTTATATTTTCAACAGGTTTCAAATTTCAAGCTGTTTTAGTTTTATAGCAAGGTAATGAAATCATCTCAAGGCTCTCCTTAGCTGAATATGCAAATATGTTTTCACTTTAGATATTCGGACTCAACAGTGGGGCATCAATATGCTACTTAGGAGTAGAAAATGTGTTTGTATTGTTTTGCTCTACTTTTAGCCCAGGCAGGCATGAATGGCAGAGTCAGGTGGCATGCCATGAATAGGAGAGTTTCATTATGTTTTGAGGTTCTTAAATCTATTTGGAACAGAAGCTTGAACCAACCAAGTCCCTAGAGAAGTCCTACAGAAAATGAATTTATTTTGCATCTAAACCTCATGGACATAAATTCATAAAATTCAAAAGTGAATATTGCCTTTGGCCCCCTTAGGAAACCTCAGTAAGAAATTAAAAATAATGGACACTCTCCATTGCTGAGCAGTGTAATATGCTTTTTCTCCTGAGATGATTTGAATTGGTAGAATGGTACATTGCATAAGATTGGATCTATTTATAATCCCAAAATTTGGTTTCTGTTGAGTTAACTAAATTGAATAAACTCTTAGTGAAAAATGGTCTGTCTGTGATGGTTGGTCCTAATTATACTATGTTTGCATTACAATATCTTGCCATTATATCACCTGTGGCTAGCACAGGACCTGGCATAAAAAAAGGCCTTCAAAAAATACTTGTGAAATAAACTCTAGTAGCCTTTTATTTTTTTAAGAAGCCTAAATACACCAAAATGGAGATAATCAGTATTGCACTGACAGAAAGCATGAGTGAGAATCAAAAAGGTAACCAATTCAAACCTTTTACCAAAAAAAAAGTCATCACCTGAAATTAGAAAAGTACCACCAATGGCATCAGTTGCAGGTAAACCATTTACCTTTCCTTAGTTCCTTCATTTGGTAAATGTGAATGTTCTAGGTCTAAAATGTTGTAATTCTTCATGAGTTTCCTCCTTTATACCTCCCACCCTTCCCTATGGACCACAACTTACTTGAGACAACTGAACTGCTTTCATTGTCAGTTTCCTCTCTTAGGATCAAAGCTACTATACTGGCTTTTTAAAATATCACTTATATTTTAATTGTCTTTCCCATAGAGAAAATATAAAACTCTTGACCCATTCTAGTTAGGTTATCATGCAAACCTCAATTTGGCGGCATTTTTTTTTTTTTTTTTTTTTTTTTGCCCTTTCTGCCCTGTCTTAGCCTATTGTCCGTAACAATAAAATGTACTTGCGGGCGCCTGGGTGGCTCAGTTGATTGAGCAACTGCCTTCGGCTCAGGTCATGATCCTGGAGTCCCGGGATCGAGTCCCGCATCGGGCTCCCTGCTCAGCTGGGGGGTCTGCTTCTCCCTCTGACCCTCTTCCCTCTCGTGCTCTCTGTCTCTCATTCTCTCTCAAATAAATAAATAAAATCTTTAAAAAAAAAAAATGTACTTGCAAGCAGCCTTCCAAGGTTGTGGCCCAAGTCTGTGGTGATGTTTAGAATAAAGCATAAGAGAATTTTAATTCTTATCAGCCTTACAACATGGTGTTCTAACAACTCACAAACCTTGGACAGTCTCGATCGGTAGCTGTTAACAAATCAACTCTAACATAGCCTTTAAGATAGTGGCCTCTCAAGCTAAACCTAGGGTATTTCTCACCTTATTTGTGACTAATCTAGAACCTGACATATACAGGTATATTGACTACATTTATTTGTCAGAGAGAGAGCACAAGTAGGCAGAGTGACAGGGAGAGGGAGAAGCCGGTTCTCCGCTGAGCAGGGAGCTGGACGTGGGGCTCGACCCCAGAACCCTGGGATCATGACCTGAGCCGAAGGCAGACACTTAACCGACTGAACCACCCAGGCGCCCCTCAGTATATAACTTCTGATTAGCCGAGAATTAACCTAAACCATTTTTCTTAAAATCCTGTTAAAAATTGTTCTGAAGCATATTCCTACACTTGATTCAGGAAGCAAAATATACTAAACATATTTTTTATAATGTAGATATTAAAAAGCCTGATCTGATCATGATAAAAAGTAGGCCTTCTGGTTATTTTTACACATGAGAATCATTTTAGTAAAGATTAATTGTAAGGAACCATGGAGTAAAAAAGGGTGATGAGTTTTCAGGGCAGGTACATCAAAATGCTTGTTTCAACAACCTTTGTCAACATTATAAGTAGTATTTTATTTTTTTATTTTATTTTTTTAAAGATTTTATTTATTTGACAGAGAGATACAGCGAGAGAGGGAACACAAGCAGGGGGAGTGGGAGAGGGAGAAGCAGGCTTCCCGCCGAGTAGGGAGCCCAATGCGGGGCTCGATCCCAGGACCCTGGGATAGTGACCCGAGCCGAAGGCAGACATTTAACGACTGAACCACCCAGGCGCCCCTATAAGTAGTATTTTAAATCACATTTTAATTACACCAGGGAAGCCTATGACATAAATTATTTTTAAATGTGCATAATCTGATTATCCATTTTGAAGCTGAGGTTATCTTGCATTGAATTTTTCAGAAGAGCTTCACCACAACAAACTCCATTCTTCTTTAAATCTGACATGAGTCTGTTTTGTAATTTAGAATCATCTGCATTCAGAAAGATGGCACCAACACTGGCAAGACAGTTGTATCTCACTGCTTAAAATTAGTTTAAAATTAGTGCTCAAACTGTTTTCATCTAGCCTAAACAGAATACCTATATGCAAAGAAAATATATACACATTGCATTACTGCAGTATTTTGAAAACCCAGTCACCTGACTATAAAGAACTTGGAGAATTCAGGGAAAATGAAAGCAGAATCACAATTCTAATATCAGATGAGTATTTCAACCACTAAAGTCTCTTTCATACCGGAGATACTAGGAGTCAATGAGTCACATCTAAGTATCACTATTCTCCTCACTAGTTACTTTGATGTCTTGCCAAATGACCTTCCATAACCACTCTTACTTACTGAATAATGCCTGCATACCTGGGGGAGGGTGGAATTTGGGGCCAAACACTGCTTCCAACAACCTTTCCTGTCTCTTTCATTTCTCTCACACAACCAGTGATGTGGAAAACCACCTCTCATGAGTTTAAGAAACAAATCCATAATTTGTACTATTTGCCAGTTTTCATGGTTTTAATACTCCTACCATGATCAACTTCAAGCTACCAAAGATTTAAAATTGGCTCACAAAAATTCCTGAATATTTAACAATTGATTCTACCTAGCCTGTAGGAGTCCATCCACTCAAGAACACTGTTGACCCTCCCCATATTCCAATCAGATGAATTTACTGCAGCTCTATAAATATGCCTTTCCATTCTTTGTAACTATAGCCTCCATATGTAATGAACTCTTTTTCTTTTCATGTCAAATTCCTAGCTACTCTTTAATTTTCAACCTAAATGCTATTACTTCTAAATTTCTGTAACTTTTTCATCTACACATCTTGTTGAACTTAACACATTGACTTCAAAGTTATTTGTTGTACATGTCATAATTCCCTACTCAACAGAAGACAAATCTATTTCTTCTTTTTAATATCACTATGGGCTACTAAAGTACAGATAATGATACTTTCTAGAATTTTGATTTGGGGGTGAGAACTAGGATGTGGGTGTTCAGTGACACATAAGGCAATGAATAAATATGTAGAAACCATAAAGTTTACTTGAGAGTTTATTTGAAGACTGAAAATTAAAAATAAAAAGCATCCTCTCACCAGTCAGAATGGCTACAATTAACAAGTCAGGAAATGACAGATGTTGGTGAGGATGCAGAGAAAGGGGAACCCTCCTACACTGTTGGTGGGAATGCAAGCTGGTGCAGCCACTCTGGAAAACAGTATGGAGGTTCCTCAAAAAGTTGAAAATAGAGCTACCGT
>NW_028070107.1:0-383 GCF_054177405.1 Leptonychotes weddellii
GAATTAGAATCATAACTTGACATATCAAGTGTATGTAACAAAAATCTGCTTGAACTCGTGTGGTTGGGTTGTAAGGCTATTCTATAAAAATGGTACTTACTCTAGCATGCACTTGAAGTACGAGAATACAACAGAGTTTGCTAGCTTCCGAGGCTGCACAGAGCATTCTGTTTAATCTCTAATCTGGGGTCCCCGAGTTATGGCAATAGTAGAACTGGTGGTTTTCTGGATCCATAGTCTTCCTGCATATTGATAGGTTTATGAATAAGGATTATGTTTCCAGTCTTATCTACAAGCCTAATTAACTTGTGATAAATGAGAAATATGGATAGTATTGCATTCCCTACACATAACTATCCTTTATGAAGTTAATTTTCAAGAAG
>NW_028070108.1:0-383 GCF_054177405.1 Leptonychotes weddellii
CTCGCTGATGTTCAAGGTCAAGTACCGGCATTGTAAACTGAGGCCATTAAAATTAAGAGGATGGGTCAGATTGCCTCAGTGGGAAGCTAGACTGACTACCTCTCTTTCCTGTTGAATCACTTATCACTTAAAATGGGAGAATTGTATGGAAGTTCTTCTCTAGGAGCAAAGAGACATCATGGAGAGAAAAAAATCATAACAAACACTATGCTCATTTGGCATTCCTCTGTCATGAAGATGGTATCTTGCCTTTTTGCTGCCTATTTTGACCCTTGAAAATCCCATTTTATGGCTTTTTTTTCCCCCTCAACTTCAAAATGAGTAAAAAAAGTCAGCCAGCCCTATTGGTCTTTGAAGAGTGGGAGACTGGAGGGAGCATGCCG
>NW_028070109.1:0-383 GCF_054177405.1 Leptonychotes weddellii
GGCGCCTGGGTGGCTCAGTCGTTAAGCGTCTGCCTTCGGCTCAGGTCATGATCTCAGGCTCCTGGGATCGAGCCCCGCTTCGGGCTCCCTGCTTGGCGGGAGGCCTGCTTCTCCCTCTCCCACTCCCCCTGCTTGTGTTCCCTCTCTCGCTGTGTCTCTGTCAAATAAATAAATAAAATCTTTAAAAAAAAAAAAAAAGAAAATATATTTTGAAGGTTTCTATAATTTTAGTTATATCTATTTTATGGAGATGGTTATTTGATAGAAGGACTTAAGAGATACAGAAATGAAATATTATAATTTTAAAGTCCAGATTAAACTTCTTTATTCATAATATAATACTTTTTCTATGTACCTTGAAATTTATACATCGTATATAGATG
>NW_028070110.1:0-383 GCF_054177405.1 Leptonychotes weddellii
CAAATTCATTTTTGAGATGGGATCATACTGTACATAACCTTTTGTCAGTGTCCTCGGTTGTCATTATATTGCGCACGTATTTTAGTTAATATTTTTTCCTAGCATGATTTTAAGCGGCTCATTGTCCACCTCATGGGAGTCTTAAGTCCCTGCTTTTGGAGAGCACTTTTTCCTTTTTTTTATTAAATAAGAAAGATAAAATTATTAAATAAGTGAGTAAATAAGCTCTTGAATTAAAAAAAAAAAGGCCATTAATAGTAGAGAGCACTATCCTGGTCTAAGAACATCAAGCATCAATTAATTGAGTAAGTACAACCCCCACGAGGGCCTGATGTTCTGAGAAGGAATGATCTGGAATGGGCCTCACTCTTTTTTTTTTTTTT
>NW_028070111.1:0-383 GCF_054177405.1 Leptonychotes weddellii
TTTGCTATAGTTCTCTTTTAGTTGTGAGTTTTAGACATCCCAGGCAGGGCACAGTATTCTAGCCCTCCATGAAACGGTATCCCAGAAAACCAGTGCCAGTTCTGGGGACTTGGCCAGTTACTAGTTTCAAACTAACGGCAAGGAAAAACTACTTCTAATTGTGAAGCTGCCTTGGCTAACCCAGCCACACAAAAGAGTATTAAAATCCATCAGCCTCCTATATCGGCATCAACATTTCAGGATGATTCACGAGGGAAGTAGGCCCAGAGAGATTAGGTGATGGCGGACGGAGATCACCAGCTTCTGAAGGAGATGCAGAAGTTGAGTGATTGCCAGGTTTGGTGGAATATGTATGTCTCTGCAATATTTGCACACACATATTT
>NW_028070112.1:0-383 GCF_054177405.1 Leptonychotes weddellii
GGGTGGCTCAGTTGGTTAAGCGACTGCCTTCGGCTCAGGTCATGATCCTGGAGTCCCGGGATCGAGTCCCGCATCGGGCTCCCTGCTTGGCAGGGAGCCTGCTTCTCCCTCTGACCCTCCCCCCTCTCATGTGCTCTCTGTCTCTCTCATTCTCTCTGTCTCAAATAAATAAATAAAATCTTTAAAAAAAAAAAAAAATGAAGACTGTAGACGAGCTGCTGCCAGGGGGCCACACCTGGCCAAATGCTCACCAAAGCAAAAATGGATGTCACAGAGACAGAGAGAGGAATGGAACACAGAGAAGCAGAAAGAACATTTCATGCAAAGAGAGACAGACAGACAGACATGCTCTATGAGTGCAGGAGCAGAGTCTTTGTTTTGTT
>NW_028070113.1:0-383 GCF_054177405.1 Leptonychotes weddellii
GCCTGGGTGGCTCAGTCGTTAAGCGTCTGCCTTCGGCTCAGGTCGTGATCCCAGGGTCCTGGGATCGAGCCCCACATCGGGCTCCCTGCTCTGCAGGAAGCCTGCTTCTCCCTCTCCCACTCCCCCTGCTGTGTTCCTGCTCTCGCTATCTCTCTCTCTGTCAAATAAATAAATAAAATCTTTAAAAAAAAAAAAAAGATGAAGGCCTTAATAACAAGAAAGATGTTATATACATATATGCATATCGAATGAAAAAACCCTAAAACATATGCTTGTATAGTATATATATAATTAGTAATTAATATATGTGAGATATATATATATATTACTACCTTGCTTATTTTATAACTGAAAAAATATCTGAACTATGGTAAGTTCAATGA
>NW_028070114.1:0-383 GCF_054177405.1 Leptonychotes weddellii
GGTAGCTAGGACACAGCTGAGAGAAGAAATGAAGAACCAACCCCGGTTTGGACTTCCGGTGATTCAATTTGCACTAGGAGGAAGCACAAGTCTCCAAGAGGGAGAAAAAGCAATATTTTGTGTGAGGGAATGGGCTCCAGTACATTGACTAGTTAGATAGCCTTTCAGGGATTCTCAGACTTTTGAAAATGAAAATGCTTTTCTCTACCAGAGTACTTTTGAAATAGACAAACATCAACCTGTCTCTCCTCCATGAGGGGGGCTTTCCAAGCATATCGTAGGAAAATTATAGCAAGTGGTGTCTGATGGAGAGTCCTGTTACCATTCCCCTCGCCCATGAGTCATTCAGGCATTCATCACACCCACAGACCCTCTACTCACAC
>NW_028070115.1:0-383 GCF_054177405.1 Leptonychotes weddellii
ATGTGCGTACTGTGTTTAGACGAGCGCCGTACATATATACACAGAGTACCCTGTAGGTGTTTGCCAACTCGTTGTTATCCCTTGATCCTTTCCTTACATCTCCTCCCTTTCATCATCCTTTGCCCCCCTCTGCCCATATTGTGTCTGTTCGGATAACATAGAGCTGATGAGTCTGGAAAAATGGGTTTTTCCTTTCAAAAACCCTTTAAAATCAGTAAGTGGCCAGCACTAGGTTAGCTACTGTGCAAGCACTTAGAGTTCCCTAAGTCAAGGGCTTCATGGTGCCTGGTAGGCGGGCTTGCAGAGGCAAGCCCGGCACACTGAGGCTCCAGAGTGAGAAGAAAGGACCAGCACGGTACTTGCCCCATGGTGGAGACTGACCC
>NW_028070116.1:0-383 GCF_054177405.1 Leptonychotes weddellii
CTAGGAAGCAAGCCTCAGAGCATGCCCCAAATCCCAGGCATTTTGGTCTAAACAGAAAGGCCTCTCCGAGGCATCACAGGTCCTAGGGTTGGGCCTCGGCTCTGCCACCCACAGGGTGACCTTGGACAGATGACCTGCATTCCCAGGTCCTGAGTTCCTCAGGCCCATGGTGCTGTCGTGAGGACTCAGGGAAGGAATGTGTGCAGGTGTGGACATGGGAGGCGTCCGCACACCTGTCCAGGCACGGCGGCTTATCTTCCCACGGGCATGTGTAGACGACTCTTGTTCTGTAACCCTCTGGAATATTATGTTTTACGGATGACGTGTGGCTCCGTGGCCTAGTCCCGTATTCATGGACACATCACATTCACTCTTTTTTTTTT
>NW_028070117.1:0-7846 GCF_054177405.1 Leptonychotes weddellii
AAGAAAAAGAATTAAAAAAAAAAAAAAAGAAAAAGAAAGGAACAGGAGAGAAAGGGACTTGACAAGCAGAGCAGGGGGCCGGGGGGGAGGGGGGTGGGGAGACTGAGAGAACCTGGACTGAGTGGGAAGGCACGGTTGTTGATCCGGACTGAGGGTCTCCCCGTGGTCTACCAGCCAGCTCCTGAGCCAGCTGTTGCACCCTCGCAGATGAAGGCCGAGAAAGGGGGTTACACTGACTTTCTTAGGTGGCTGCCTTGCAGAAGGAGGGGTCGGACTCCGAAGAAGTTCAGCCCTTGAAGAGCAGGTTGTGCAGGCCAGGTGGGCTGGGGGAGGACGGGGTGGCCAGGTGGGGCCAGGACTGGAGGGGCCTTGTCCCCGGGACAGAATAGGGAGTGAAGAGGCAAAAGGCCAAGATGGGGTGTTGTTAGTTCGGAAGAGGAAAGTGAGCAAGGCTGGCGAATCTGGGAGCTCAGGCTGCGGCCAGAGGCTGAAGGATCTGGGCCAAAACTGGAGGGCAGGACACATACCAAATTTGAGGAGGCTAGCCGGGGTTAGTCTCATAGAATCCGGATTGGGAGGAACATACTAACAAAGGTGGGGCCATGATCCAGACTGGCCTGAGGGAAGAGGTGGATAGAAAAGTGAGCGCAGGCTGGGAAGGCTGGAACCGCCCACCTGCTCAGGTAGAGGAAGGCAGATTTTTCCCAAGAATGTCACTCCGTTACCACCATGCATCCAACAACCTGGCCCATGCACCCTCTGTCCTGGCTTCAGGTCCTAATGGAGAGAAGAATCCACAGGTATCAGGGCCTGGGATGGCGTCCCAGGTGAATGCCTGGGCCCTTTGTTAAGGCGTCATCATTGCAAACCTCCACTCTGCAGATCTATCCCACCTGGGGCCAAAATGGGGCGAGCAATCCTGTGACGACTTTGCGCCTGAGTGCTTAACCCCCTTCCCCCTTCTCTCTCGCCCCTACAGTCTGCAGGGTGTGGAGAAGAGAGTGAGGGGCAGGCGAAAAGTCTGGAGTGACAGCCCACCTCTGCTGTTTTCCAGTTTTGTGGATCAGGCAAGTCATCACATTTGTGGGACTCTGTTTTCTACTCTATAAGACATGGGGCAGGACTAGATCAGTTGTTCTTGAGTTTTTGAGACTCTTGTGATGATATGGACCCTCTCCCCCTCAACCCCCGCCAAAAAAAAAATGTACAGGTGCATTCATTCAACTTCAGAGGTTTCATGGATTCCCTGAAGCCCATGAGTGGATTCTCTTGCACATTTCTCCAGGTGGGCCCTGTCTGGAGACCATTTGCATCACAGATGCAGATACTTGGTCCACTCCCAACATAATAAATAGGAATTATGGGGGATGAGGCCCAGTCATCTGAATTTTTTACCAACACTCCAAGTGAGTCTTCTGTTTCGCTCAGGTTGGGGATCACTGGCCTGGTCCACGGGCCAGCTAAATATCATGTGTATTAGATGTTCCCTGAGGCCACTCCCACCTCCAGTGGCTCCTCAGCTCTAGGCAGACATACAGGGTGTGCATGAATTGTGGGGGACACTCTGCAGTTTGGTGTAAGTCCCTTGCAGGCTTGAGCTGACCAAATTCACTTGTAATATGGAGTCTGTCCACCTTGCCCACACTCCTATCATTCTATATAGTACCTTCTGCTTCTGCCTCTCAGCTGGTAACCTAAATCAGGGTCCTTTTGGGTTTAGTTCCTGGTTTAAGACCAGATATGCTTTTCTGGACAACTGTTTAACCACTTGGCTCTGGTCCTAGCCAGACTTTGCCCTACAGGCCTTTCTCCTGGCCGTGAACTCTCAGCCTCCTGTACAGAGCTGCGATCTCCATGGACACTTTCTGGGTTCCGTCCCACTCTCCAAACCCCACCCCCGTCCCTCCCCCAAAGTCTGCGTCCCCCACCCCCCATCATCTTTGTTCTAAGCATTATCTTCTCCCAGAGCTTCCTGCTGCAGGATTCTGCTCATACATCCCCTCAAAGAGGCCCTCTCCAAAGACCCCATCTAATGATGGGATTCCCCCTCCCCTAGCTACTCTTCATCACATCACCCTGTTCTATTACCATCCCAGACTTTATCATCCCTGAAATTTTTCTGTGTATTCACTTGTTTCCTTTTCTATTGTCTGTCTCCCCTCCTCTGAATGGGGAACCCTTTTGGCCCTTGTCCACCATTGTTTCCCAGGGCTTGGAACAATGCCTGCTACATGGTAGGTAGTCAGTAAATATTTGCTGAAAAGCTAACTGAATAAATAAATGAATCGATGAATTCTTAAGCCTGTTCTTACCAGGCTGATGCGCCAGTCCCTCCACCTTCAATTCTGTTATGCCTCCTTGTGAGCCACGGCCTCACTAAAAACCCCCTTAGCTGGTTCACACCATTGCTCCCTGGTCCCGCCACTGCCTGACTGTTTAGTTGGGGCAAGTTATTAACCATTCTGTACCTCAGTTTCTGTCATTCTTTGTTCACCAATATTTATTGAGCTCCTACTGTGTTTTCTAAGTTCTGGGTATATATACAGCAGTCAACAAAACAAACAAAAGTCCCTGCCCTTAAAGAGAGTCCATTCTATCAGAAAGCGAGACACAAATACAAAATAATATTGAATAAATAAAACACCTTGTGCATTAGTGATAAGTGCAGGAAAGGGGACTAGGTGAGAGAAGGAGACAGCCTCCTAAAACAGGGTAATAATAGAACCTACATCACAGAGTGTGATGTGCAAAGTGAATCAGTGTGTGCAAAGCATGAAGCACCTGGCATTTAACAATCACTCAATAAATGCTACTTGTTATTACTTACTCCTTTCATCAGCCCACTGGCCCAGGCAAGATGTCTCTACTCCCTTTATGATATATCTACTTCTCTGGCATCCCATCACTCCAATATATATTGGATCCCTTTATTGTCTTTTGTGACTGATTTTTAGATACTGGAGTTCCCACAGTGATATTAAAAGTTCACTTTTAGGGCACCTGGGTGGCTCAGTCGTTAAGCATCTGCCTTCGGCTCAGGTCATGATCCCACGGTCCTGGGATCGAGCCCCGCATCGGGCTCCCTGCTCTGCGGGAAGCCTGCCTCTCCCTCTCCCACTCCCCCTGCTTGTGTTCCGTCTCTCGCTGTCTCTCTCTCTGTCAAATAAATAAAATCTAAAAAAAATAAATAAAGTATAAAAAAAATTTTAAAAAAGTTCACTTTTACCTCCCTCGTTCCCTCCGGAATCAGCCTCAATGCACGAATACCTTTGGAAAGAGTGGTCTTTACTTTGCCACAGGACTGTAGGTCTCTGAGCATTGGACACTGGTTCTCAACCCCATGTTTTGGGCATGCTGTCCCACTGCCAAAAAAACCCTCACCATGGTCCACCCCACCTGGCTTTGTTCCCTTGGCTGAACTCATCGCTTTTTCCATGACACCTTCTGTCACACCCTGCCTGCCTCTTTCCTAGATCTGCTCATCACTCCCACGTTGTCCTTGAACACACCCCCCATCCAGTACCAATCAAACCACGATATGCTGATGTGTATCCTCATCACCTCTCAATAATAAGTGCTAAATTTTGTTCAGATAAATAGGGGAGTTGAATATGTTCAGTTCTAAGGTTATTTGCTTTTAAGCAAAGCCAAAATGTCTTATGGAAAGTTAGGCAAAATTGGCATTTTTTACATTAAAATTTTTTTTTAATATTTATTTATTTGAGAGAGAGAGAGATCACAAGCAAATGGGAGGGGAGAGGGAGAAGCAGACCCCCTACTGATCAGGGAGCCCGATGCGGGACCCAGTCCCAGGACCCCAGGACCATGACCCAAGCCAAAGGCAGACGCTCAACCAACAGAGCCACCCAGGTGCCCATTACATTTAAATTTTAAAGTGTTCAGTTTTACCTGTCATTCACATGAGCACCTAGTATGACTTCTTATGGTGAGCTCTCCTGACCATTTGATGTACAGAATGTGGCTTCAAGAATAATTCCAAGGGAAACTCCTTTTGATAATATCAAGTACCATAGATGCAGAGGTTTTAATGTTGGAAGAAACCTCAAGAGAGTGAATGGTTCAGCTCCTGCCCCTTCACAGAATCTTTATGGCCATTTTATAGTTAAATCCACAGGGATTAAAAACTCTTTCCAATATCATCTAGTTATGATATTGGGCAGTGGAAATGAGTTACCTTTAAGAACTAATGTCAATAGTCTATGATTAGGTGTAGTTGTGGGATTCTAAGAGGAAGATTTAAACCCAGACCTCCTGCCCCTGGTTGCTTTCTTCCACATGTGTTTTGCCTTCTTCACTGGGAAAGCACTGCTCTGTCACTGGTTTGAACACGAAAAATATAATGATTCATACATGGTAGCCATACTTGTTAGAGCTTTTTTGATTACAATTGACTCTTGAACAACACGGGGGTTGGGGTGCTGGCTCCCCATACAATTAAAAATTCACATATTACTTTTGACTCCCCCAAATGCTAGTAGCCTACTGTTGAGTAATAGCTTACTGATAACATAAACAGTCGACTACTACATATTTTGGGTATTATATGTATTCTATACTGTATTCTTATAATAAAGTAAGCTAGAGAAAAGAAAATGTTATTAAGAAAATCCTAAGGAAGAGAAAATACATTTACAGTGCTGTACTGTATTTAGCAAAACAATCTGAGTTAGGTGGATCTATGCAGTTCAAACCCATGGTGTTCAAGGGCCACCTGTATAAGTAGCAGAAGCCGGTTCCAGCTACCTTAACCAAAGGGGCATTAATTATAAACTAAAAGGTAAGGATGCAGAAGGGGTAATAGGACACATGAACAGGGGGAACTGATCCGTATGAAATCCAGAATGTCTTCAGTCTCCATCTTGCCTCTTTTTGACTCTTCTATACTTAACTACATTCTTCCTCATGCAGACTCATTTCTCTCTTTCATGGTCCACACAGAAGAATATGGCTACTGACAGTTCCCAAGTTTACATTTTTCTCTGTTCAAAAGACCTATCAATCTCAGATTCTGAATGATGGGAGTTACACTGGACAAGGCTGGGGCGTGCCCACAGCTTGTGGGGACTGAATAAACACGGCTGCTAGGATCCATCTCTGATCCATGCAGATGAAGGAGCAGGTATCCTCAAGGAAGGGTGAGCATAGGACCAGGCAGACATGCTGGGAGCCGTCCTTTGTTTGAAACTATAATCAGGGTGTCCAACTGCAGCAACAGAAAGGCAGAAGGAGCAGTGTTAATTAAGCCATCGTAGCTACACTCTCCTGGCTTTCTCCTCACCTTAGATTGTAGCTCAATTTATTCTTGGGTTAAAAATAAGCTTCTTGGGAGCGCCTGAGTGGCTCAGTCGTTAAGCATCTGCCTTCAGCTCAGGTCATGATCCCAGGGTCCTGGGATCGAGCCCCGCATCGGTCTCCCTGCTCCGCGGGGAGCCTGCTTCTCCCTCTCCCACTCCCCCTGCTTGTGTTCCCTCTCTCTGTGTGTCTCTCTCTGTCAAATAAGTAAATATAATCTTAAAAAAAAAAAAAAAAGCTTCTTGGCCCAAGATTAAACCAGAATTTACCTTCACCCTCATCGACCTTTCTCCCCGATGCCCCCATCCCCGTCTGGTAGGTGTAGTTCAACATTTCACAGTGGTCATCTTACCCCCTCATCAAGCCAAGGAATCTCCCAGGTCTCATTGCCATGTTCAGACAAGGCCGCTCCTGGGATGCCAGCCCCCTGGTCTGAAGCTCAAGGTGTGGGTCTGGCTGCTCAGAAGGGCTGGCCTGCTCCCTTGAGGGATAGGTGAGCTGAGGGCATCCAGAACATGCCTGTGACAACCAGCACATGAAAACAAATACCAGAAAATGAACGTTTTCTAGTTTGAGTATCTTTTCCTTGGGTTTTGTAATAAAGCCAGGCATATGAGATGGTGGAGGGCCTCAAAAATTATCTGAGTCTCAATGGAGAGTGGCCTGTGGGTTTCTAGAACCACACACACTGATCCAGCGTAGGGAAACAGGGAATCTCTGAGGGTGGGGACAGGAATCTGCATTTTAAGAAAGCTCTGTAAGTGATTCTATTGCATAGCCAGAGTTGAAACCCACTGAGGTAGGTGGTCCAACTTCCTAATTTTATAAAGGAGGTCCCTGAGATCTAGAGGGATTCATTTCAGTTCAGAAGAAAAGCCACAGATTAAATGAAAACAAAAACAAATGAAAAATTAAAACTAATTCATCTGCTTGTGTATTTTGAACCTGGTCAACCAGGTGGTTCTCTTTGTGATTCTTTTGCTTCCCTGGATCCCAGATGCCTTTAGGGAGAATGACAAAACTGGGTCTCCAGTTTCTGTACATTTAGGGGAAGGAGGGGAGGACAATTAAATAGTGTGCAGAATATACATGTGTCAGTCCTTCCCGTGTCATAATTGAACTTTATGGCTCTCCTGTGTGGAGCTGTCTCCAGGTGAGGAAACAGAGACTCAGATGGGTTAAGTATGCAGGCTAAAGTCACAAGGCTAGTGAGTGACATGCTCTGGATTCCTACTCAGGTCTCTCTGACTCAGACACGGATGTTCTTCCTTCACACATTTGGCTTACTTATATGACTTCACAACACCCTCACCAATGAAAAACAACCAAATTGAAGGACTTTTTTTTTTTTTTAAGATTTACTTATTTATTTGAGAGAGAAGGAGAGAGAGCGGGGGAAGGGGCAGAGTGAGAGGGAGAGAGAATCTCAAGCAAACACCGTTCTGATTGCAGAGCCTGACCTGGGGCTTGATCTCATGACTCTGAGATCATGGCCTGAATGGAAATCAAGAGTCAGACACTTAACCAAATGAGCCACACAGGCGCCCAGGCGCCCCTAAAGGACTTTCTATTTGACACCTCCAAATAACAAAATTCCAAGACATTAATCATTTGGGTTCTACTTTGATTGGATAAATGGTTTTAAAATTAACCTGGTGTTTTTCACATGAGAAGCTGTTACACTAATGTGAGTTAAATTGTCAGAAATCTGGTGGATGGCACAGACGAAGGCTATGGCGGTATTCAATAAACTTGGCTTTATTGTAGCAAAATAGTACTGTCAGCAATCAAGATATGAGCACAGTTAGAAGGAAAAAATAGTAATTAATTTTTTCCTACATTTAGTATAGGAAAGAAATACATGGCACCCTTCCCAGTGATACTGAATAAGCCAAAAACTCGGGTTACTGTTGATTTTGCCCTAGGGAATTTTACGGAGAAGGCCTTGGACCTTATATAAAAAATATGCTTGCCTTTTTTCAGAAAGGTTGGGGTAAAACCCTCCTGCTCTCATGCCAATTAAAATTCAACTCCTTGGGGCTTCTATCAGTTGGGAGTCAAAGATCGCACGAAAATGAGAAGGGAAGGCAGTTGACTCAGAGCAGAATTTTAGATATCACTTTCCAGGGATCCCTAGTGACAGAGGAGCTTTTATGTGTGTGTGTGGTTGAGTTGTAAATAAAAAAAATCTTCCTGCTGTACATTTGTTTAGTCTTCTCTATGACTTCACCACTCTTGGAGATGCAGACTGAAGCATGAGTAAGAGGCAGTGTGAGCGTTCTCCAAATAACCATTCCAGGTTGGTGAGTTAATACTCCACCTAGACCTTGTGGCCTTGCCACTCTCAGTCAAACTGGTTTTTGGGGCTGTCAGTCAAAGTCCAACATGGCACCCTTCCCACTGATACTGAATAAGCCGAAAACTCGGGTTACTGTTGATTTTGCCCTAGGGAATTTTACTGAGAAGAGCATTATAGCAGTGGAGCAACTGAGACCCTGTGTGTGTGTGTGTGTGTGTGTGTGTGTGTGTGTGT
>NW_028070118.1:0-383 GCF_054177405.1 Leptonychotes weddellii
CCTGGGTGGCTCAGTCGTTAAGCGTCTGCCTTCGGCTCAGGTCATGATCCCAGGGTCCTGGGATCAAGTCCCACATCGGGCTCCCTGCTCGGCAGGAAGCCTGCTTCTCGCTCTCCCACTCCCCCTGCTTGTGTTCCTGCTCTCGCTATCTCTCTCTCTGTCAAATAAATAAATAAAATCTTTAAAAAAAAAAAAGAAAAGAAAAGAAAAAAAGAAAATTATGGGGGCACCTGGGTGGCTCAGTCAGTTAAGCGTCTGCCTTCGGCTCAGGTCATGATCCCAGGGTCCTGGGATCGAGCCCCGCATCGGGCTCCCTGCTCCACAGGAAGCCTGCTTCTCCTTCTCCCACTCCCCCTGCTTGTGTCCCCTCTCTTGTTGTGTCT
>NW_028070119.1:0-383 GCF_054177405.1 Leptonychotes weddellii
CAATTGCACCCAAAACCATAAGATACCTAGGAATAAATCTAACCAAAGAGGCAAAGGATCTGTACTCAGAAAACTATAGAACACTCATGAAAGACATTGAGGAAGACACAAAGAAATGGGGAAATGTTCCATGCTCATGGATGGGAAGAACAAATATTGTTAAAATGTCTATGCTACCTAGAGCAGTCTATACATTCAAAGCAATCCCTATCAAAATACCATCCACTTTTTTCACAGAGCTGCAACAAATAATCCTAAAAATTTGTATGGAACCAGAAAAGACCCCGAGTAGCCAAAGGAATATTGAAAAAGAAAAGCAAAGCTGGTGGCATCACAATTCCAGACTTCAAGCTCTATTACAAAGCTGTCATTATCAAGACAGT
>NW_028070120.1:0-383 GCF_054177405.1 Leptonychotes weddellii
TAGGGCGCCTGGGTGGCTCAGTTGGTTAAGCGACTGCCTTCGGCTCAGGTCATGATCCCAGGGTCCTGGGATCGAGTCCCACATCGGGCTCCCAGCTCAGCAGGAAGCCTGCTTCTCCCTCTCCCACTCCCCCTGCTTGTGTTCCTGCTCTCGCTGTCTCTGTCTAATAAATAAATAAAATCTTAAAAAAAAAAAAGAATATATATAAATTTTATATATAAAGAGGTATATAAAAATTCAGAAAACTAGATTTTTTTCAGGCAGTTTTTAGAATACTATTTCGGGCAGTGGGAGTTAAGTAAATGAATCTGTTTTGGCACACACAACTACTGTTCATATAATATCATTGAATATTTAAACAGTGTTAGCTTAGGACTTCAGTT
>NW_028070121.1:0-383 GCF_054177405.1 Leptonychotes weddellii
TATGCACAAACAATGAATCATGGAACACTTTATCTAAAACTAATGATGTAATGTATGGGGATTAACATAAGAATAAAAAAAAAAAAAAGATACCACAATACCAAATGAGTCAGTCACAGACCAAATGATCATCCCCAAACTCAAACTATTCTGGGGGTTTAGAGTCTCTACTTTTCTACTGTGTACATGACAAATAATGTTTACTGAAGTAACCCTGATTTACTTTATCTTTTTTAAAATATGTTCTTGCTCTGAGATAAGATGCCTACTGATAGGTTTCCTATGCACTGCTCACAAACTATTACAGCTTTCTAAACAACTTATTAAATGGGAAACTTCTGGAGTTCCTGAAACATGTAATTTGATAGAATTGCTAGAATATT